>NC_056726.1:245993091-246185591 GCF_019279795.1 Protopterus annectens
TATACTAACTCTGAGGTTGCACTAAAAAACGGAAGACAGTAAACCCACTACCATACATTCTATACCCCTCCTTACACAAACACACATCGCATACATACAAACACAACCACTATCAACACTTACACACTCAACCTAACTTAACCTCATTCTCCACATCTGACCCATGGATAACAGAGCTCAGTTCCAGTACTTGCCGGTTTTTAGCATTGAGTCATTCTTTCTTACTTTTTCACAGTGCCATTTTTAGAGCTAATATCCTAGTCAGAGATGAAGGGATGCCTGCCAGTCTAAACTGTTACAGGAGCACTATAATTATCATCTTACTGATTGTGTACTTTGATTATTCATTGTCTTTTTATGTTTGTAACCCTTGCATGTCACATTTCTGTCTTTATTTATTTATTTTACAATAGCTGACCAGGGATGTCTGGCTGGGCACAAAGACCCCTTTTCAGTGTAGGATCAGGGAGAAAAGCACCAGTACATGCAGTGCAAAGAAATATCAACAATGTCATGCCCAATACAATTAAAATCATTTTTTCAATGTCAAAATAGACAAGATAGTAACTTTACATATAGTACTAAGGCTTTCATATACTAATTGTACTCTATACAGATATATTTAAATAGCTATGCAGAAGGATAGATGTCATAGAGTACTGAGTTATCTACAAAGGGTGGAAAGCAAGAGGTTGATTTAATTATGAGATATAACTGAAATGAGTAGTAAAATAGTTGAGAGATATATGAAGACGGTGGGTGGCTGAAGACAGAGTGATAGTTGGTAACAGACTAGAGGAGGGCAAAGGTGTAGCAGAAGAGGAGGAAGAAAGCAGAGAGGTTATACTTATCCTGGAGATGGACAGCTACAGACTCTTATTTTAATACACAGGGACAGATTTCCCCATCTTAAAACCCTAGAATATTTATTGCATGGCATTCTACTGATCTTAATTGATATGATGGTAATAGACAATGTGATACAATAAATTATTTGCATATTGGCACTGGCATGCATAAGCAGTATAGAGCTAGCATGGTTTTTGTCTCACTGAGAGAGCGTATCCCTTTGTGATGTATAACTACTTGCATTTTTATAATTCTCATCCGGGGGATAATACAATTGAAGTTCATCTTGGCTTGATCTCATGTGAATCTTGCCTTAAGTCCTGCTTGCCATTCTTACGGTCCTTTGAAATGTCTTCATTCTGATGACGTATTTAACTAGATGTCATCTTCTGAAATGGAAGCAATATGATGTCTTCAGTGGGTGTCCTCTCTGGCAGTACTTGTACAATCATTTACCTTTCTTCTGCTTTTGATGTTTTCTGTGTCTCTGCTTTCTACTGAGAAAGCCCAAGGTTACACCAGCAATAATTTACTGACTATTAAATTAAAGCCTATTTATTTAGTCTGAACAGACTGAGTGGGTTAAGATCAGAAAGGATTCAACCTCTTACATTATGGCTGTGGACAAGCTCTGCCATCCCTGTAAAGACCTTTGTTAATCTTTGCCTGTTTGGTTGATTTGCCTTCTGTGAGTGGACTTCAATGAAATGGTACCTGAATAAATGCACTATATCCTTCCCAGCAGCTCAGCACACACAGACACAGACAGATAGAGACACAGAGACACAGACTCAGAGAAACAGACCACACTTTCCATTTTTGCATACTGAAGGATGCAACATCAATGCATCTGCACTGATTTAGAAAATCACTTCATTAAATTCAGGGGGGAAATATATGCAAGCTTAATTGAGCATATAATTTCTTTTGTGAAACATTTACACTATTCTGTACTAACTTCTCAAGTCTTCTTCTCGGGTACTCCTGGCTTTTAGTCTGTCTTTTCAAGTGCAAAAATTGGTGAGAAATCTGATGACATCACAATATGTAAATTACAGAAACAAAATACAAGGCTCACAAGCCAGTGATTAGTGGTAGGTCTTGACAAAAGAAAAAAACATGTTCTACTCTGGAAGACCATTTGTAAGGAGAAAATGTAAGAAATATTTAAATCCCCTCCCCCAGAAGTCAAAGGTATGAATGAATTTTTGAAAGAAAAACACAAAACAAGGGAAGTAAGACCTGTTGGACAAGGGACAAGTAGAAAAATAGTACAATTTATTTATTTATTGATTTTGTTTGCTAGGAAAGTCCAACTGGGCACAGGCACCATTTTTAGCAGAGGCCTTGGGAGAAATACTCAATTTTACAGAATAAGTAGAAGCCAGTTATACAAGATTTACATAATAAATGTACATACATACATAGACTAGTAACAATATGACAGTTAGTCAAAAATAATAAATCTACATACATAAAATAGTAAATGAACATCCGTAGAATAGTAATGATATGACAGTTATTGAAGACTTGACAGCTAAACAAGCATACAGTAAAATATTAGCTAATATCAAGCTTATAAGAGTGTAGTTACCTTCAAATGGAAATAGTTGTAAAAAGTTATCGAGTAGGAGACAGTGAAGTAATTATAGGATGAAGATGATTACAAACTATGAAGAAGTATTGAGGAGGTCCAGTTAAAAGTGAGATAGAGATAGTAGAGGAGAGGGGCAGATGACAGTCAGATAGTTTGAGACTGTGAAGAAAGTAGCCAGTTACATAAAAAGTGGTGACAGTTATTAAGGCTTTAAAGATTATCCAGGAATATCACATGTACAGAGCTAGTAGGACTTTAGTTGAGATTTAAATGATTTTAGGGAGTGTTCTTGTCATATTGCTGATGGGATGGAGTTCCAGGATATAGCTAGTGGGTAGAAGACTAGTGATTCGCCAGCAGAATTGTTGGGTTTGGATATATGTGATAGGTATCTGCCTGAAGAACGTAGTGGACAGGAAGGGTTATATATTTGTATAAGGTTGAAGATGGATGGACGGTGGACACTTGTTAGGTTTATACACAATGTTATCAATTTGTGGAAGTTGTGAATAGGTTAGATAATGTGGGAATTCCAACCACTGTAATTATCTTAGGGCAGCACAGTTGTGGGTTCTATCTGGAAGGTTGGCAGTGAATCATGCTCTTTTGTAATAACATTGCTCAATTTTGTTTAGCAAGGTCACTTGGATGTTGTTAAGGATGGGTGCAGAATACATTAGGGTAGTCAAAAGGAGACAAGAGGCAATGTGATTTCTTATAGTGTCTGAGAGGAAGGGTTTGGCTTTGTAGAGAGAATGTAGTTTTTGGTGTAATTTTTTCACTGTATTTTGGATGGGTGTGTCAAATTTTACGTCCTCATTTACATAGATGCCTAACAATTTAGTATAGCTGACAAGTTAAATTTTTGTTTTGTTGGATGAGGTAACCGAGAAGCAGGTTTTGTTGATTGTAAGCTGTTTGGAAACTATTAGGATTCGTTTGGATTTATTTGGTTTAAGGAATAGCTGAGCAGATGTCAGCCAAGTTTCTATAGAGGAGAAAGACTCCTGGGTAAATTTTTGTAGTTTGTTGAGTTTTTTTACCATGCAGATAACTGTGTTGTCATCTGTGTACTGTACTAGGGATGCAGTGTTACAGACTATTACAGACTTTATGTAAGTCACTGATGAAGATGTTAAAGAGAATGGGTCCCAAGACTGAGTCTTGTGGTACACAGACTGGGACGGGGATGAAGGATAAGATAGCTTTTTGCCACTTGACAGCTTGAGCTCTATTTTGGAGGTAACTATGGAACCATGATATAGTAGTGGTGTTGAGTCCTAGGTTATGAAGTTTGTGTAGAAGAAAAGAATGAGAGACCATATCAAAGGCCTTGTATAAATCAAGGAAGAGGGCAGACACTAGGTTTCTGTCATTCCTATTTGTGTTTACTGTTTTGGTGAAATTAAGAAAAGTGGTAGTGGTACTGTAGAGGGCATGGAAGCCATGCTGAGATGAAGAGAGGAGGTATGTAATGTTTGAGTGAGAAAGATATGGTACATTATAAGTGATGTATAATGTTTGCAACTGGGAGTGTGTCAGTATGGTTTGTGATGTAAAATGCTTGTGACTAGCATTGTGTTGGTGGTTTGTTTTCATTTATATAAATGTATGATTGCCTATGTAGTAAGTGATAGTTTAATAAAGATGTTTTTTGTTTTTGAAGTATAATATTTGTTATGTTAATATAGTTTGATTCCTTTTATATGAATGTAAATCTGCCTATGTCACAAGTGATAATTCAATAAAGGTGTTTGGGAAAAAAAAAGAGAGGAGGTTATTTTGTGTAAGAGTTGTGACTGGATGCATCTTCCAAGTATTTTTGATACGGGTGAGGATGGCAATGGACCTATAGTTTGAGAGTGCAACTGAATGCCCTTCTTTGTGGAGGGGAAGAATGTATCTTTTTTTCCAGAGGGTAGAGACACATGCTTCACTGATGCAGTGATTTGTTAGAAATGGTATTGGATAATCTGTTGCTTCTGCAGCAGTCTTAAGGTATTTGCTAGGTAGGTTTTGCAGGCTAAGGTGGTGGGTTTCAATGTAAGTAATATTTTTTTTTTATGAAAGTAGTGGAGACAGGTTGGAAGGAGAGGTTATGAAGAAGAATGGTAGGTGGTGCTGTTGTCTGGTTGATGCTATTAGAGTAAATTTGGAGTAGTGATGAGACTGACTGAACGGAATAAAAGTCAAAACCATTAGTACAGTTGGTACAGCTGTTGTTAGAGTTAAGTGTAGGAGATGGCTGAGTGGTGCAGCCAAGACTGAGCAGCTGGTTTATACAGGACCAGAATGTTTTGGCATTTTTGTAGTTTTTATTTTGCAGGTCATTGTAGCATGTTTTTATATAACTTAATTTGGTTTTAGTTTGGTTTCTGAGTTCTCTGAATTTTTAGAGATTTGTTAGTGTTTTATTGGATTGCCACTTATTCCAGGCTCTATCTCTAAGTCTCATAAGGTGCTTTGCATTTCAAGCCAACCAGGGGGCAGGTTTAGCCATAAATCTCTTTTTTTTTTTTGTCTGAGTGGAACAAGTTTGTTTAGGATGTTCAAGAATGTATTATTAAAAAGAGCTACTGTGCCGTCTAGTGGAATGTATTTTAGAGCATTCTAGTCACATAGTTTTAGATAGGAGGCAAAGGAATCTTTGCTGAAATGTGTGAGGTTATGTGCTATGCCGAAATGTGGCTGCTTTTAGATATTAGTTTGCTTTCTAGTTTGAAGACTAAGGTGCTTTCTTGTTTTTAATTTCTCCAAATCTTTTGGGTTTCTAATACCATGATGGGAATGGACCCCATTCTTAAGTCAAAGTACGATTAAAAGTTCATGAAATTAGTATTGTTTCAATCTTTGATGTCAGCCAGAAGTGCTCTCACAGCACCCACAATGTGCCCTGTAATGACTCCTTCTGCAATTTATATGGAGTTACATGTATTGGTAACATATTTATACAAGATTGTAGATTCTTTTTTATAAGACCCATTGTTCCAACTATTATTGGAACTGTCTGAGTATCTTTCTTCTACATTGCTCTCACGTCTGCCTGCACATCCTGATAGTTTATGACTTTGTGTCTCTCTATATACAAGACACTGTAGTCACTGGGTGTGGTGATTTCATTGATCAATGCTACTTTTGTCTTCTTTTCTTGGACCACGATATCCAGTTTTCTATCATCTATCTTTAGAACTGTTGATAATGTGTGATCCCATGTGATATAAACTTCATCATTTTCTATGATGCTTTGTGGCTCATGTTTCCAGTATTTTTCAGCCACTTCAGTACCATAATGTTTGCACAATCCCCAGTGCAACAGTCTCACCATATTATTATGCCTTTCTGTATACAGTCCTTCTGCCATTAGTGTGTCACAACCAGCAACAAGGTATGTGACTGTTTCCAATTCAGTTTTACAAAACCTACATTTGTCTGTTTCTCCCACATGTTCAATGGACTTTGTAAACCAACGTGCACATAGCCAACTATCTTGGGCTGACAATCCTTTCATCTCTTGGTTTGAATTCACCTCTCCTTAATCATTTTTGTGTTCATTCCTAATCAACATGAAGTTCTTCCAGAAGTTTTCTATACTTGGAACTAGATTTATGCATTTTCCACATTTCTTGCCTTCTCGTCTGGTTCTTCACCTTATATTCTTTCTTTTGTTTTTTGGCATATTCAGTTGCTGCCTGATTTTTATCTACGTCTGGTTTGATTTCCATTCCTGCTTGACACCGATATGCTTCAGCTAGATTAAGAAGAGAAGTCATCTTAGATTTATTTTCCTCATGTTTCCAAACTTTTACTACGTTTCAGTCTTGTGAGGTCAGCAGATATGTGTGGAGTCCCACAATTGCAGATCTATAGATGTAATCAATTTCAAGGAGACCCATCCCTCCTTTGGAATGGGGAATATATAATCTTGGTATGCACTGAATTTTTTAATCATTTGGTGAGCATGAAGCATCCTTCTTGTTTTCCTGTCTAATCTATCCAACATGTTTTGGTGCTAGTCAATCACTCCAAAACTGTAAGTTAGGACAGGAAGAGCAAATTGGTTTATAGCTTAGATTTTGTTCCTAGATTTCAATGCTGTTTTCTGGATTAATTTAAGTCTTCTAAAATATTCCTTACTAAGTTTCATTTGCATTTGTTCAGTTTTTTTGCTGATCCTTCATCAATTCCCAAATATTTATATACTCCCTCTTGCTCAAGTTCTTTTATATTATACTCTTATCCTAAAATGATGTTTTCCTGGTGCTGCAGTTTTCCTGCTTTAGAGGTTGCCTTTGTACATTTGTTAAGATAAATGACATTCTTATATCATCTGAAAAAGTGTTGACAACTTAAACTGGTACTTCCAGTTCCTCATCTGATGAACTATACAGTTTTAAGTCATTAACAAAGAGAAGATGAGAAGTCTATATACACTTTGTTGTTTTCTAGGAGCCAAATTGTAGCCATAGCCTAAACTGTTGAGAAGGCAGCTTAATGGGTTAAGGGCAAGGCAGAATATCAGTGGTGACAGAAAGTCACCCTGGAATATCCCCCTGTGAATTGTTATCCCTGGGATAATAACTTGTCCTTTATCATGGCTTGATTACAAAGTGTTCTGCTACTGTTTCATGGTTACTGTAATGTAGTCGATCAGTGAAGGGTGTATCTTATACATTTTTAAGCACTCTTTTATCCATGAATGTGGGATACTATCAAATGCTTTTTTGTAGTCAATCCATGCCATACTTAAATTATTCCCCTTTTTACAGTTCTCCACCATGACTTTACTTGTGGTGTCATTCAAAGGGGATCCAGTATCTGTCTGCATGGGATGACATGATTGACAGACCACGATGCTTTGCCAGAGATGGTCTGCACCTGTCGCCCCTGGGATTCAGGTTAATGGCTAAGGCTCTTGCCACCCCTATAGTGCCTTTTTTAGGCAAACTTCAAAGGACAAAACCACCACCGTAACAGGTACAAGCATGCAAAATCTGAAGGTAATGCTACTCAATGCTAGAAGTCTAAACCTCAAAATGCACTCTCTCGAGGCACTCCTAAAAATGGAGAACATTGATATCTGTGCAGTAACTGAGACCTGGTTCAAGGCTCCAGAGAGCACCCCTGCAATACCAGGCTACAACTCTTACCACACTTTTCGCCACCAAACCAGGACCGAAACACTAAAGGTGGAGGAGTGTCAATATTCACCAAGGATATTCACACCACCAGGCTAGTTGGCCAACACAATGTGTCTGAAATTCTCCAAGTGCAACTAACACTAGGTAAGACTGCAATCCAAATTGTAGCTTGCTACAGATCCCCACCATACCCCAAGATTCTCACTACACCTTTTAAACATACTGGAAAATATTAAGATAGAACCAAACACCCTAATACTGGGTGATTTTAACTACCCTGCCATTAACTGGGAAAACTACTCATGTCCCAACACCTTTGCGCAACGGTTCTTGGAATTCATAAATTCCAACGCCCTGGATCAACTAATCCATAGTCCCACCAGGGCTCCAATATCCTAGACCTGGTCATTACCAACATGGCAAATCAATGCTCCATACCTATGGTCACCCCTCGTTAGCCAGGACCGACCGTAAACTAATCACCCTTAACATCCACATCCCACCCCACCCCCCAGTAAAGAAACCACCATAGAAAACTTCTCCAAAGCCAACTTCATGCTGCTCAAGTCAGAAGTGACAAACTTCATGACACCCATGCAGACGGGAACTGAAAGTTCAACTGCTGAATCCTACACTAAGGCACTGTACGAGCACATCCACTCATGCATGAATCGTGCCATCCCAAATAGAACCAAAATGCTCTCATCCAAAAAAAGGAAGCCAATCTGGTGGTCCCCTGCCATAAACAAACTTTACAACAAAAGGAAGAAACTTTTGCAGAAAAGAGGAAAATCCCAGGATGCAAAAAACTCCCTTACTAGCCTCAGTAAGAAACTGAGATGCCTCATAAAATCCTCCAAAGCTAGTTATGAAAATAAAATTGCCAAAGATTCCAAAGACAACCACAAAGCATTCTATAACTATGTCAAGAATCTAAATGGCAATGCTCAGATCTGCTCTGAGCTAAAACAGAATGGCAATAAATATACTGATCCAAAGGATATTGCCAATATCCTGGCAGATCAATTCAGTGCCAACTTCAACCCCCACTCACCCCCTAAATGGCCCATCTCAATACCGGAAGATTGCCAAATTCCAGTAATAATGGCCACACAGGTACAAAACGCACTCTCTAAAGCCAAGAATACAGCATCCATGGGACCAGATGACATCCCAGGCTGTGTACTACATGAACTACAATATGAACTGGCACCTCACCTAAGTGTCATGTTTAATCAAAGCCTCACCTCAGGTTTCGTGCCCACTGAGTGGCGCAGAGCTACAGTTATCCCAATCCACAAGGGGGGATCCACCTTGGATCCCGGAAACTACCGTCCCATCAGTCTGACAAGCCTTATCTGCAAGGCCATGGAGCGTATTATCATGGAACTTATAAACAAAGACATTGGCAACCTTCAAACACTGGACCCCACCCAGTTTGGGTTTGTGAAGGGCCGATCTTGTCTCCTGAACCTGATTGACTTCTTTGAATCAGTCTCCAGAGCCATGGACAAGGGTAAGGTAGTCCACACAGCCTATCTAGACCTTGCCAAGGCCTTTGACACCATCCCCCACTCTGGAATCATAGATAAACTTACTAAGTTGGGTATTAATCCCTATGTCACCAAATGGGTTGCTAAATGGCTTACTGATAGAACCCACACTGTAAAAGTAGCCGACTCCAAATCCAGCTCCAGACAAGTGACAAGTGGAGTACCTCAGGGTTCAGTCCTGGGGCGCTCTTGTTTGGCATCTACTTCTCTGAAGTACAGGTCAACACTAAGGGACTCTGGCTAACAAAGTTTGCAGATGACTGCAAACTGGGAGCCATTATTGAATCCCCAAATGATGTGGATACTCTACAAAAGGGCCTTACAGAAACAGATGCTTGGTGCCAGAGCCATGGGCTCAAGCTCAATGCCAAGAAATGTATTGTTATCCCCTTTGGGAAAAAACATGTATCCATGAATTACCATATAGGTGGCAGTACACTAAACATAGAAAGTGTGATAAGAGACTTAGGGACACAGGTGGACAGTGGTCTCACCTTCGATAACCACATCGCCACAACAGTCAGGAAATCCTTCTATGTAGCACACCTCATCACAATGGGCTTTTCATCCAGAAAAAAGGAGGTCATTGTCCCACTGTACGCATCCCTCATTAGACCCATTATAGAATACAACGCCCCATTTGGTATGTACCTCTCAAGACATCTGCAACAACTGGAAAGGCCTCAGAAATACCTCACTAAAAGAATCACAGGCCTAAAGCAGATGCCCTACGCTGACCGCCTTAAAAAACTCCAGCTATACTCTGTCGCATATCGTCTACTCAGAGGCGATCTCTGCTTAACATACAAGGCCATGTCAAACCCAGAGCTGTTGGACATGCTACACTTAAAGAAATCCCAATCCCTCAGAGCTACACGCTCCAGGGATCTAAACCTTGTCATCACAATAAACAAAACATGCTGGAGGGATAGGTTCCTGAGCCAGAGACTCCCCAGACTCTGGAATAGATTGCCCATACATGTCAAGCAGAGTGCCTCTTTGGACCTCTTCAAGAGGAACCTTGACGTTTGGATGGGAGAAAGGAAATTCACCCCAGGGATCACGTCATTCGCCCTGCTAGACAGGGGTCCAGGAAAGTAAATAATGTGGGAAGAAATAGCCAGGGAATTGTTATGGCTAGGCTTGTATAGGCCCTAGGGCTGATAGCCTAGTACCAACCTATGAACCTATGAACCTATTAACAAAAAATGATCCTTTGTTCCATATGACTTTATTTTATTGCCCTTTTGTTCTATTGCCATAATTGAGTTTTCTTCTAAATGACTATAAACTCAATTCCCATGTATAGTTTATATGTCATCGGAAGGCATGTTATTGGTCTATAATTTTTAGGACAGCTTGCTGGTACACTGTTAATTAGGAGCACTGTTTTTCATGTTGTTAGCCAGGTTGGTGTCTGGAGTGCTCATATAAGTAGTTCTTACTCATGGCTAAATCTTCGTGCAAAGGTATTAATACTTTTAACCAAAAGTTAAGCACTGTATCTGGGCCTGGGGTTTTCCAATTAGAGGCTTTTCTTAACTTTGTTTCAATCTCTCTGGTTGTTACTTCATCCCATTTCATATCCTGTACCTTTGAACTTCTTATACTTTCTTTTACTTCTTCTATCCGTTTAGCATCTTTGTTATGTTCCACAGGATCTTCATAGATACTTCCCCAAAATGTATCTATTTCTTCTTTTTTGGGTGGTCTTTCAATTCCTTTTACCTTGTTTCCAAATTCTCTATAAAACATTTTTTGGGTCATCAATAAATTGCTTATTTTGGACTTTTCCTTTATATTTATCTGCGTATCTTCTAAGTTTTTCCACCTGTGCTGAGATTTTTAGTTTATTTGCAATGGTACATGATAGATCTTGGTCTGTTCTAATACTGTGCATTGCTTTTATCACGTCTATATTTCTGAGTATTTTTGTTGATCTGTTTCCTCTTCTATGCTCTTCTTACAGTGACACTTCTTGTCTTAATTGCTTTATAGTTTTCTCTATTCGATACTTCCATGATGGTATTCGGTTTCTCCCCTTCCTTTCCCTCACTACCCTGTGTTCTTGTGGTAGAACTTTATCAGTTATTAATTTAGCTGCACAGTAATATATCCTGTTTACTTCTGTTATATCGCATGGCTCTCTATGGACAGTCCTAATTACTGTGTTCATTTGTTTTATCAAATTTCTGATGTTTTAGGTTTCATTGACCTTCTGCAGTGTATTTTTTATTGATATTAATATGTCTATTTATGTCTATGACATCAAGCAACTCTTCTCTTAGCTCATTTTCTTCCTGGGGGATTCTATAGAAAGTTCTATAGCATCTTCCTGTGGCACTTTCTCTTCAATTTCATCCTGTGTCATCTGTCGCTGTCATATGGGAGCTCACTGGCCTGTCACTTCTCAACATTGACTGCATCAGAGTTTCCACAATTTCCTGTCCCTTTCCTTGCTGTCCAGCTTCAAGTGAACGTTTATAGTGATATCCTGTGGAAGGCTCCAAAATGTCTTCATATGGCACCTGACCAATTGCTTCCAGTTCCTCTGGTTTCCCCTTAATTTGGATATCCATTGCTCTATCCTGTTGTGGTGCTTTCTGAATTAGATTTTCTACACTGAATCTTTCACTTTGCATGTACTCAATCTCAGTTTCTATTTCTTTAAATTCTCCATTACTAATCTCCTTTTCTACTTTACCTCTTTTTCTTTTTATTTTTTGTACTGTAAAGTTTTCCATGTCTGGATTCCTTTGCCTGTATTTCTCTTCAAATATCTTTGGTGCTGCTCTCTTTTTGTATTGGTTAGTTTTGCTTTCTCCTTTGTATAAATATTACACCATATTAAATCTCTTTTTCTTTCCCATGTCCATATTTCTTCTTCAGATGTCTCCTGATCTTCCTGTTTCTCCTTACTTTGGGGGCTCACTCCGTCATGCTGTGATGTAATCTGTGTTACACCTTCTGCACCAAATCCTTCACTTTGCAGGCACTCCATAACTTCAACTTCTATTTTTTTTAACTTCTGCTTTACTAATCTTCTTTTCTACATTCCCTCTTTGTGATATTATTTTTATTGTGAAATTTTCCATATCTGGATGCCTTTCCCTGTATTTCTCTTCAAAGATCTTTGGGGCTGCCTTCTTTATTGATTAATTTGGCTTTCTCCTTTGTGTAAATACTGTACCATATCAAATCTCTCTTTCTTTCCCATGTTCATATTTCTTTTCTATACTTTTCAAAAATTTCTAGGTTTTGTTGTTTATATTTTTACAGATCCTCAGATGCTTCTTTGTCCAAACAGATCAAAGTTTCTTGATCTGTACACTGTTTTTCACAAATCTGTTGTATTAATGAATACAAATTTTTATTTGAAGCTTCTGACAGTTTTTCTTGCTGGAGTATTTTTCTTTCCTCTAATTTTTCTCTTAATCATTTGGTATATCTTGTGTCTGGAAAATCTGGGCTTTTTGTATAATAGTAACAATACATAATTTCTTTCTTATCCTCAATAATCCACTCTGTCGTCTTTACGGCTGTTCTTGGCCTATCAGTTTTTGTGTTTTTTGTGGACTACTACATCCTTCTATAACAGGGACATGGGGCATCCTCCCCTGGGCCTGGTCCCATTTAGGAATCTTTCTGTATTTTGAGGATTCTACACAGTCATTTTATCCAATTCTAATACCAGTGTGCCTACCAGGATTGGGCACTTTTTTATCCTGGGTCTTGTGCACCCAGCTATCTTTTTAATTTTTAACCTACTTCTATCCATGACCCTTCTTCTTCTTCTTCTTCTTTCGGCTTTTCCCGGTTAGGGGTCGCCACAGCAGACCACCTGTCCGCTCATGATTGGCAGTGGAGTTTTATGGTGTCGAGTTGCCAGCCCGGTGCCCAACCTTCTACTGAAGGCACAGGCATGCACACACTCACACCTAGGGCCAGTTTGGAGTGTCCAATCCACCTACAGCATGTCTTTGGGATGTGGGAGGAAACCGGAGCACACGGAGGAAACCCATGTGACCACAGGGAGGACATGCAGACTCCACACAGAAGGCACCCCAGCCAAGGATCGAACCGGAGAACATCTTGCTGTGAGGCAACAATGCTAACCACTGCACCACTGTGGCTGCAATGACCCTATTTAAGCATAATTTGGATGATTGGATGGGAAACCGCAAATTAGCCCAAGGAGTTTCACCTGTGTCCCTCTTGAACAGGGGCAGTAATTGTTGACTTAGTTCTGCTTAATGCCTTGATATACTTGGGAACAGGGATTGTACTTGGCTAGGTTTGTAAGGGCCCTAGGACCATTAGCCTAGTAACCTCCTATGAGCTTATGATCCTATGATCCTAGAACTGATAAGAAGAGGGAAACACTGTCAGCTCTACAGCACCTTTGGTGATGAACCAAATCAATACAGCAACTGAACCAAGTAACTCCAAAATATCCACCAGCACAGGACCCAGAGCCCTCCAAAAATAACGGCAAATCTTCAAGGCAAAAGTTTAATAAATGTAAAATATCCAACCAAGCGCTTTCGCCCAGTACTCTACCAGGCTTTTTCAAGGATTAAATAATGTATTTATACATCGTCCCTTTAAATAGTAGTGTTCCATGTCAGCTGGTCAACAAGTAATTCATCAATTAATTAATTAAAATAATAACTCCATACATTTCCTATAAAAATTAATAACTCCATGTCTTTCATTCTTTTTACAAACAGTAAAAAATAACAAACGGAATACATAAATAACATACAACATTCCTAACATTAAAAACTAAAACCTAAACATCTCTTAATAAACTTTTTAAGAAATTTTTTATTATTTAAATCTTTTATGAATAAACTATAGAACCCCATCCTAAATGTGTTAGAGTCTAGCCCTTCTTAATTTTAACACTGGGGCAATGTTGATATTGTCGTTTAGTCCTGGGAACCTAGTAGCATTTAGTTTAAGCTGCCAATAAAGTTCACGGTATTCAAGTAATGTTTCCCAACTCCCCCCTCTTAATTCAGGTGTGACTTGCTCTAATACCATGAACCTTAATTCCATTTCTTTACATGTCTGGGAATGCTTAAAAAAAGCATTTGTTTCTTTCTTCTTCGAGATGTCATAAAGATGCTCATATACCCTTCTTCTTAGGGGTCTCTCTGTTTTACCAACATAAAAACATAAACAGAATATACAGACCCCATACTACTCCTTTTGATGCACAATTATAATAATTGTCAGATCTTATCTCAAATTTTCTATGGGGAAGATAAAAAGGATGGGGTTCTATAGTTTATTCATAAAAGATTTAAATAATAAAAAATTTCTTAAAAAGTTTATTAAGAGATGTTTAGGTTTTAGTTTTTAATGTTAGGGATGTTGTATGTTATTTATGTATTCCGTTTGTTATTTTTTACTGTTTGTAAAAAGAATAAAAGACATGGAGTTATTAATTTTTATAGGAAATGTATGGAGTTATTATTTTAATTAATTAATTGACATGGAACACTACTATTTAAAGGGACGATGTATAAACACATTATTTAATCCTTGAAAAAGCCTGGTAGAGTACCGGGCGAAAGCGCTCGGTTGGATATTTTACATTTATTAAACTTTTGCCTTGAAGATTTGCCGTTATTTTTGGAGGGCTCCGGGTCCTGTGCTGGTGGACCTTTGGTGATGAAAGACCAGAAGGCTGTGGGTTCTGTTCTCACTCCATGTTACTGGATTGCTACCACTGCAGGGCAGCATTAGGGTTTGCTACACTCCTGAGTAAGTCATCCCTCAGATGAAATGTTAAACCAAGGTCCCACCTACTTGAGTAGCTGGTAGCTCAGGTGGATGTAAAATATCTCATTGTACCTATCAGAAAGAGTAGGGAAGATGTTCTTTGTTAGATCACTGCTGCAGAAGTCTAAGCTATTTGGGATGTCCTGAAAAGGACTGGCCTGCCTCCAAAGCTTTAGGGCACCTACCATAACGTGCTGCTGTAACCTATGTAGGAAATGGAAATAAAGGGTAGCTATGGCACCAAACTTTGGAGCATTATTGCTGCCAAGAACTGCAGAGTGTTTTAATGTTTTGGAGGTCATCCCTTGATCTGCTTTCATGGCTGGGCAGACAACTTTCCCATTGGGGATTGCCTTCCATTTTTTTCCTTTGCAAAAGATGAAAAAAAAAAGCAGCATATGATTTTCCTTTACCCTCAGCACTGTATGTTCCTGTATGGAGTCTTTCTTTTTTTTTTTTGGGGGGGGGGGTGCATAATTGCTTTGTTCTGAAATGATACTTTGTCCGTTCAGCTGTGTTCTTCCTTATTAGTTAGCATTTCCTCCCAAAAGAAGTTGCTAGTACTGCTGAATATGAATTTGGTGAATGCTTCCGCATTGTGGCCATGAGTTGTTTCTTGGGCCATTCACATGCTTCTCTTGGTTCCTCTGATGTTTTTTTTCAAACACCTTTATTGAATTATCACTTGTGACATATGCAAATTTACATTCGGATAAAAGTAATCAAACTGTATTAACATAAACATTATACTGCACATATAGGTTCATAGGTTAGTACTAAGCTAACTGCCCTTGCAAGCCATTTTAAGCCTAGCTAATTATCCCTTAGGAGACTCAAACCCTGCACCTTGTGTTTGTAAGGCAAACACCTTAACAATTAGGCCACCCTCCCAACCCCTAAGTATATATCATATAACCTAAGCAATATTACATAAATTATTCAATTTCTGCCTTTTTTAATAAGAAACATCTTTATTAAACCATCACTTACTACAAAGGCAATCATACATTTATATTAATGGAAACAAACCACACAGACACAATTCTAGTTGCAAGCATTTTACATCACAAACCATACTGACACACTCCCATTTGCAAACATTATACATCACTTATAATCTACCCAATCATTTTCAGTCAAACATTACATAGCTCATTTACATCCTGCCTTCTTTTAAACCTCATTCTTCTCCTGTAGGGTTGCCACCTGTCCCACTTTGCGAGGGACAGTCCCTCTTTGGGCAGTTGTGTCCTGCAAAAACATTGTAAAAATGACAAATGTCCTGAGATTTTAGAACACATTTTTTTCCTATATGTTATGTAATAGTTGCATAAAACAGTTATTTTGTATCTGAAACACCTAAATGTTCTAAGAAATAGAATAAGCAACTAAAATGCTACAAGAATAAGCTTTTATTTAGGCAAAAAAGTGAAGGTCTGTCCTTTGTACTGGCCGTGGGTATGTTTTGGCCTAGAAAATCTGATGTTTGTACCAAAAATGTCCCACTTTGGGCATTTGAAAAGGTGGCAACCCTACCTGTATGTATTGTTCCCACTATTCCCATTTTTTCCTATGTAGTTTGCTCCTACCCTTTAATAAAGATCTCAGTTCCAGTTGTTTTATCTCTGTTACTATATTCACTACGTCTAGTAAAGTTGATTTAGACTTTGATTTCCATTTTCTAGTAATTGCTTTTTTGGCAGCCACCATTATTAGACAGAGCAAGGCCTTACCATGTCTAGGCAATTTCAATTCTGTATCATAGCTCAGAAAAATCATCTGAATTGTCAGACCAATCTGCACACCCAGCATCTTTGGTCCCTCTGATGTTGTTCCTCATGAAGCTATTACAGATTGGGGAGAATGACACACCCCCTGCAGCTGTTTTAATACCCATATTTGGACAGGGAGAACTACCCATGGTGGTCCCCAGGGAAGTGATCTCAAGATATTCCTCTATTAGTAATGGTATAAATGTTGGGAGGGTACAAAGGCAGATATCAGTACCTTGCATAAACAGTCCAGTCACAAGAGTATATCAAAGTTCTTATTTGGCCACACGAACTTGTGTAGAATACATAAATCTTCTCAAAGCCATTCGGCACTGTAACAAAAGTCAACCACCTCAGTCCACAGACAGTCTTCACTTCGCTATGGATGATAAAGGTGGATACACGTATTTCTTTCCTTAAGAATTTTAATATACATGCATTTTAAAGGCTGACAATATTTACCCGATGTGAATTATTTGATGTATTTGACGTGAATGATTTATTTATGTATAAACTATGTTTTTAAATAATAATTAAACATGTTAATGGAATTAATCACTGTGATGACAGGAAATGATCTCACTAACATCACATGAGATTGTATATAAATGCCTTGAAAGTGATTATTTTTGTAATGGCCTGAGGAAGCCTACGGGTGAAAGCGCTAGCCAAATAAAATTCTTAAGGAAAGAAATACGTGTGTCCACCTTTATTATCCATAGTGAAGTGAAGACTGTCTGTGGACTGCGGTGGTTGACTTTTGTTACAGTGCCGAATGGCTTTGAGAAGATTTATGTATTCTACACCAGTTCGTGTGGCCAAATAAGAAATTTGATATACTCTTGTGACTGGACTGTTTATGCAAGATACTGATATCTGCCTTTGTACCCTCCCAACATTTATATCATTACTATTTTGTGCTGCCTTTATAGGGAGAGGTACTTATGACATAGCGACAGCTTTTTTACCTATATTCCTCTATTACATTCTGCTGAGAAACATTTTTTTCCCATGGAAGGGACTGTTCATATAGCCGTACCTTCTCAGAAGGTTCTTCCAGGACAAGGAAGCATAAAACTAAGCATATTTCTCCTCCATCACACTCTGGTGATGATTGGCTGCACTATACTAAAGGTTTATTTTCTGTCTTTCAATCTTTTGGTACTAACTTGTCTCCTGTGAAATGAAAGAGATTCTCACTCCTTTCATATACTGATTCTCTACCAGAAGGTCAGGCATTGCATTGGGATTCTGCTTCTCTGGTTTCTTCTGTGAGTCAGGGGTATTCTGACCTTGAGGAAAGTTCCTCCTTGGATTACCCTGTTTGAGTATTGTCTTTTCTTGAATACTTTTACTAAAACAAGTGACTTGTTTTCCTGGGAGTGAAATGATATTTTGGAATCTTAGATGAGATATTGTGATTTGTTGCAGAAAACCTTTCCTCGGCAGGCTCCTGTTCCTCCTGTGTTACCAGTGCTAGAAGATTTTTTTAGCAGCTTGTACATCCCCTGAAATACAGTCTTCTCTTTTTAGAAATCCTTATAGGTTACATAAAGTCCCCCAGAATTATGGATATCTTTTTATTAACCCTACAGCAGATCCAGCGGTGATTACCTTAGTCAAATCCACTTCTTCTAAACTCATTACAGCTGATAATCCTTGACTGTCTGATAGACTGGGCAGAGATTAGGATAAGTTTGGCAAGACGATTTATGCTTCTTCCACCCTAGTATTTAAAACGGTGAACTGTCAGGCTTATTTATCGACATTTCCCCTTACCTTTTTTGATGATATGCAGATGTTAGTTGCTGACCTTCGTACCTTAGTGTCTAAGGCACCTCTTTCTTTACTTCTGCCGGTATGTATACGATGCAGCTGATGTAGTGTCCATGTCAGATGCTATAGGTTCTGTCCAAAGGTATTATTTCTGGTTACATTCTCAAAATTTATCTTATTCTCTTAAGTCTGAAATTCTTAATACCTCTCTGGACAAATATCTACTGTTTTTCAATTCCTCAGTGGAGGTTCTCAAATGATTTGATGAAAGGGGAAAGTTAATCCAGGGAGTTACCCAAATTTTTAAACCTCATTTTGGAGTTATTTCAGGCATTTTTCCCACAGTGGAACTTTGTCTTTCAGAAGACTTACTAAGTCTTTCCAGAAGGATTCCAGTAAATGGGCTTACAAAAGACAGTTGGTTGGGTGGTCCTACCCTCAAAGCTCAATGTCAGCTTGGAAAAGCAGACTGACTATGCCCCCATTTTCCTTTATCCTCTCAATCCGGGTACTATGGTGAACTGGTCCCAAATTCTGAGTATTCACTTTCCTCCTTGGCAATGTATAACATCAAATTCTTGGGTGCTATGTTTCATTCTCAAAGGTTATCATTGGCAGTAATAGTACCCTCTTTTTATGGGAATTCCCCATATCCTCCCAATCAGATCTTTCTCTTACCTCCATCAGATATTGACTCAGGGTGATATAGACCATGTGCCCCTCCAAAAGAGATCAGGGCTTTTATCTGAGAATATTTTTCCTACCAAAGACAGAAGTATCGCGGAGATCTGTTCTAGACCTCTCCTTTCTCAAACATCACATCAAAGTTCTGAAATTCAAAAATACTTGCCCTTCTGACAGTCTTGACTCTCATTCCCCCAGGCACCTTCCTAATAAATTTAGACTTAGAGGATGCTTATCATCATATCCCAGCAAGCAACAGTTTCAGACAATGTTTGCCAGATTTTGTTGCTGGGTCACACTTTTCAGTTTTTTTGTTTTGGACTAGCTACTGCTCCCAGGGTGTTTAAAAAGTGCCTAGCTCCAGTGCTACCCCCTGCAGGTAACAGGGCATTCACATGTTCCCATGCCAACACAACTGCCTGATAGTGGCAGAGTCTTCTGAGACTTCCCAAAAGTCCCTTGATTGCGTAATGTAACTTCTTCAAGGTCCAGGATTTCTGTTAATCATTGAGAAAGCTTTTCTTATCCTTATTCATAGAATAAGATTTCTCTGCTATTTCCTGGCTACATGCCTAATGATGGCCTTTGTTCCTCGGGACAAAACACTCTTTAATGTGGCTCATTTTCTAGAATTCTCCAAGCTGATCCAGGCAGCTGCCAGGGAATATCTCAGAATTTTGGGTACATGACTTCTACTATTCTCATAATTCCTCTGGCCAGAATTCATATGAGGAGAATTTAGTGGCTCATCAAAACTTTCAGGAACCAGTACCTACAGCCACTTTTCTTTCAGAGTCCTACTCTACTTAACACTCACCCCAAGTCTTCCTCTTATCCTATAGCCAGCTACTCAGTCGGTGACAAAGGATACCTTGGAGTTCACTTGGGGGGCTGTATCCAATGGAATAAAGGTTCAAGGCCTTTGGTGGGACAGATTGAAATACATAAATGTCAAAGAAATTATGGCCTTTTTACATCATCATTGGGTTCCAGGTCCTTTGCTAAAGTCATGACAGAAAATACTACAGAGATGTGGTATATAAATAGACTAGGAGGAACCACATCTTACCCCCACTGCAGACTGGCTATGGTGGTCTGGGATTTGACCATTCAGCACAATACACCCTTTCTGGCAACTTACATTCCATTAGAACATAATTTTATGTCAACCATGCTGAGCAGAAGCAGGACAGGCCCTCATGAATGGATGGTGAAGCCAGGGGTATTCCAGGAACTGGTCCTTCTGTGGTAATTCCACAAACAGATCTGTTTGCTTCCAGCCAAAACAGATAGTTGAAGATATTTTATTCTAGGACTCCATGCGCTCAAGCCTGGAAGACAGGTGCATTTTCATTCCCCTGGTCAGAAATATTCTTCTGTGTGTTTCCACTTTTTCTTCTTATAGACAGAGTTCTTTTGAGGATTCAAACAGACTCTCTGAAGATCCTACTGGTAACCCCTTTTTGGCTCAAGTACCTGTGGTTCTCCCTTTTGTTGAAATTAGCCAGGGGCAATTACCAGAAGCTTCTCCACAGATGGACTCACTCACTTACGCTGGAGATTGTTTGACACACCTCAATCTACAACTTCTTCAGTTAACTGCTTGGATGATAGAATTTTAATTCTGTGTAGCCACTTTTTCTGAGGATGTGCAATAGGTATTACAGGAAGTTATGAAACCTACTACTAGGAAATCATATTTGAGAAAATTGAGATTTTTGAGATAGTGGTACTCTAAGAACCAGGACCCATTACGTGAAGTATTCTCTGCTGGCCTCTCCTGTTCTTCCATTAAGCTTTAGATGTTGGTATTTCTGCTTGTCTGCCCTTTATACATCTCAACTTCTTAACACAAGAAATCTGAACAAAGCCTTAAATAATTTTATTTATTTATTTGCATTTGTTTACAGGGATGGTCCAGCTGGGCCAAACGTGCCCATTTTCAGTGGAGTCCCAGGGAGAAAAGCTCCACATATAAGACATTTCACATACAATACAGAATTTACTTTAATAAAGACATTCAGTACATATTATTGTCAGCTTATACAATTGGTGAAAAAATCAGTACATAAGTAATCATTCTCAACGGTGGGGGGCAAAGACCGAAAAATCGGGACAGATTTTAAATATTGCTCTTATAAACTTAGAATGTTGTTAGAATAACAGGTTTTGTGTTACATACATTTTCTGAAGGATATGAATTCTGAAACTCAAATGTATGATGGTTAGTGACTTCAGTCCTCTGTAGTGTGTCAGAAAAACACAAATTTTAAGAGGAGCAGACCAAAAATATGAGGGAAAAATTTCCACATTCTGCAGAAATCTGGACAGTTGAGAGGTATGCTGCCCTTAGATCCCCCTTTCTACATTACAGTCAGTGAAAACTTTTAAAAGGGGTTTTGCATATGCGTCTACCTCTTAAGTGAGTGGCTTCTTCTTGGGATCTTAATTTTGTGCTAGAAATACTTCTGCTACTTCCTTTTGAATATGCTCAGGAGGCAGACTTATTTATTTATTTATTTAACATTTGTTTACCGGGAAAGTCCAACTGGGACAGAGCCCATTTTTAGCAGAGGCCCAGAGAGAAACACTCCAGATGCATGTCTTTGGAATGTGGGAGGAAACTGGAGCACCCGGAGGAAACCCATATGAACCCAGGTAGGACATGCAGACTCTGCACAGAAGGCGACCCAGCCATGAAACGAACCAGAGAACCTCTTGCTGTGAGGTGACAATGAAGTTCTTATCTTGAAAAACAGTCTTAGTTGCCCTGATGTCTGCCAGATATGTATCTGAGTTGCAAGCCTTAATGGTCAACCATCTCTAACCCAGTTTCTTAGAGACAGATTTCCTTCAGAACTAACCTGTCATTTATGCCTAAACTGGTTTTAGAGTTTACCCTGAACCAGGTCATTAAACTTCTGGTTTTCTTTCTAGTCCCTAAAAATGAGGGAGAGATTATTTTGCATAATTAGATGTTCATAGGTAACCCAGATACTATATTTACAGAACTAAATCCTTCCGGATTGCTGATCAGCTGTTTATTTCCTATGAAGGTAAGAAAAAAGGGACAAACAGTATCCAAACAATCTGTTTTGAGATACTCGTCCCAAGCTATTGCTTTTGTGATTTTTAACCAAGGACAATCACTTTCAGGGAAAGACAGGACTCACTGTACTCAGGCTTTGGCTACTTCCATGGCATTTTGAAAAGGGGTTGACTCTAGTAGCATACTAGACGCAGCAACTTGGTCATCGGTTCACGGGTCTACCAAACATTACAAACTGGATTTCTACTCTAGAACCAGAACAAGCTTTGCTGAGGCTGTTCATCTGGAGCTACCTGGATGCTGACCCACCTTCCTCCTCCCAAGCTGTCTAGGTTTTGATATTCATCCCATATGGCTTAGACTACTGCAGCAGTTATCTAACAAAGAACATAGTACAGTTGTGTAGGTAATCCTACCATAACAGTAGATGTTCGAGTAGATCCCTGCAGCAGTTGTCTAACAAAGAACATAGTACAGTTGTGTAAGCAATCCTACCATAACAGCAGATGTTCAAGTAAAACACAGTAGCAGTTATTTAACAAAGAACATAGTACAGCTGTGTAGGTAATCCTACCATAACAGTAGATGTTCACGTAGATCTCTGCAGCAGTTGTCTAACAAAGAACATGATCCAGTTTTGTAAGTAATCCTACTGTAACAGTAGATGTTTGAGCACATTTTCTGACCCGCGGTGGTGGTGCTGCGGTAGCCTTGTCACCTCACAGTAAGACGCTGTCCGGTTCGATTCTCAGCTAGAGCATCTTCTGCGTGGAGACATGCATGAATGGGCGCACCTTCGTTGAAGGTTGTGCGTCAGAGCTGGTAACTTGGCACATAAAAATCAACTACCAATCATTAGCGGACCGGAGTTCCGCTGTGGCGATCCCTAACCGGGAAAAGCCAAAAGACACAAACAAACTGCAGCAGTTATCTAACAGAGAACATAGTACAGTTCCTCCCATGCTGTCTAGGTTTTGGTATTCATCCCATATGGCTTAGACTACTGCAGCAGTTATCTAACAAAGAACATAGTACAGTTGTGTAGGTAATCCTACCATAACAGTAGATGTTCGAGTAGATCCCTACAGCAGTTGTATAACAAAGAACATTGTACAGTTGTATTAGTAATCCTACCATAACAGTAGATATCAGAGTAGATCCCTGCAGCAGTTATGTAACAAAGAACATAATACAGTTTTGTAAGTAATCCTACTGTAATAGTAGATGTTTGAGCAGATCACTGCAGCAGTTATATAACAGGGAACATAATACAGTTGTGTAGGTAATCCTACCATAACAGTAGATATTCGAGTAGATCCCTGCAGCAGTTGTCCAACAAAGAACATTGCACAGTTGTGTTAGTAATCCTACCATAACAGTACATTTCAGTATATCCCTGCAGCAGTTATCTAACAAAGAACATAGCACAATTGTGTAAGTAATCCTACCATAGCAGTATGTTTGAGTAGATCCCTGCAGTAGTTATTTAACAAAGAACATAGTACAGTTGTGTTAGTAATTCTACCATAACAGTAGATGTTTGGGTAGATCCCTGCAGCAGTTATCTAACAGAGAACATAGTAGAGTTGTGTAGGTAATCCTACCATAACAGTAGATGTTCGAGTAGATCCCTGCAGCAGTTGTCTAACAAAAAAACATTGTACAGTTGTGTTAGTAATCCTACCATAACAGTGCATTTGAGTATATCCCTGCAGCAGTTATCTAACAAAGAACATAACACAATTGTGTAAGTAATCCTACCATAGCAGTATGTTTGAGTAGATCCCTGCAGCAGTTGTCCAACAAAAAACATTGTACAGTTGTGTTAGTAATCCTACCATAACAGTGCATTTGAGTATATCCCTGCAGCAGTTATCTAACAAAGAACATAACACAATTGTGTAAGTAATCCTACCATAGCAGTATGTTTGAGTAGATCCCTGCAGCAGTTGTCCAACAAAAAACATTGTACAGTTGTGTTAGTAATCCTACCATAGCAGTACATTTGAGTATATCCCTGCAGCAGTTATCTAACAAAAAACATAGCACAATTGTGTAAGTAATACTACCAAAACAGTAGATGTTTGAGTAGATCCCTGCAGTAGTAATTTAACAAATAACATAATACAGTTGTGTTAGTAATTCTACCATAACAGTAGATGTTTGGGTAGATCCCTGCAACAGCTATCTAACAAAGAACATAGTACAGTTGTGTAAGTAATCCTACCATAACAGTACATATTTGAGTACATCACTGCAGCAGTTACCTAACAACATAGTACAGTTGTGTAAGTAATCCTAGTTATCCTACCATAATAGTACTTGTTTCCTTTGGGCATGTTTTGTTTTATGAAACTCTCAATTCCATATTTTAAGGTGAGAAAGCCCTTAAGTTTTGCACTGTATCCAACCTTTACTCCCTGTGTTTTTATGCGGGCTATAGCTACAACACGTAGAAGGTGCCCTAAACCTTTGATGGTGGGCCAATGGGAGACTGGTCCTTGGCAGGATGCCCCATGTACCTAAGGCTACTGCATCAGTGATCCACTTGAACATGTACTGTTAGGGTAAGATTGCTTACACAGCTGTACTCTCTTCAGTATTTTGTCCGGACTTCCCTAGTAATATAAATTCAACCATAGGTCTCCCTTGGAAAGAGAAAACTAGCCCAGGGGGACTAAATTGGTCACCAAAAGATAAATAAATAAAAATAAATATAACATTAGTTATGGAACAACATTCACCATTGAGAAGATTTGGAGGAGTTTATGTTATTCCAGCTGCAGGTACATATCTGAGACAAAAAATCAAGGATGTCAGGGCAGTGTCAGACAGCATTCCAGAAACCACTTCCTCTTCTTCCTGGGAGCCACAAAAGTTTCAATCTTTGGAGGTTTTCAAAACTGAAAAGCAATTAAAATCCAGTAGGCCCTGTAATGGTGATAATGGATAAAATAGAGGCACATCCTCCAACTACAGTATTCCACAGTTTTTACACCATCCTATAGTGGACGGTTTTCTTTTCAGAAACACCAGTAGAGACAAAGAATGATTTTTGTTCTGACACACAGGAGGACAGCTGGGACTTTACAGCAAGAAGAAACTGTTTCTACTGAGGGCCATTGTATTCTTGGGGGGGTAACTCTAGGTGGAGGGGGCAAAGAGTACGGTATCTTCCTCATCCCATGGATGAGAGGAATATTGAGTAAATCTTCAAGACAGCAGTCCCAGTGTCATGACGGTTCCTGAAATGTTACCTGTAAGGACCAAAGAGATCATTTCTAGCTAGAAATTATTTTAAACTGTCTTAAAATGGTTTACTATCAAAATACAGAATGTCACAATGTTTTTTGTTTAAAAGATCGACTAATAATGTTGATTTTTGGAAGTCTGTTTAAAACAAATGTTGAATGTGTTAAACATTATGATCGACATTCGAACTCCTGAACTTCTGGATTCAAAAGTCTGTGTTTCCATTTATTTTTTTGCAGGGAGGCAAGCCCCCTTCACCTCCCAATTCCCATGCGGTGGGCTTCTCCACCCACACTCCCTGATAATTATATATATCAACTCCAAGATTACACTACAGTGAGGAAAAGGATGAATTTCCCGATCTGTATTTTGATAGTAAACCCTTAAAACTACCTGATGATAACTTTTAGAATACACAGAATGTCTAGAAATTGGAAATGGAAATTTTCCATAAAGTGAAGACCCAAAGATAGGCCTCTAACTGGTGTAATGACAGCTTCTTTTAATGATGGAAAAATAATACTGATCCTTAGAAGGTTGCACAGAATCTGAAAAGATAACTGGACTGAGGTTATCAAGGCAAGCTAAAACAAGCCTGGATGGACCCAATTCTAATCTGCAAATAGTTTAATACAAGCCCAAAATCAAACACTTAACCTTGAAATAATCAACATGTAGAGTCTATGTCCAGCATTATTTTGGAAATATTTGCACAAGGTAATACATTGCCCACAGGATACTCAGTAGAGTCTTGTATCTTATCTGGTCACACTTACCGCCAAAGAACCAAACAACATCATCATAATCAGAGGTACTAAAAATGTTACAGCCCACTGAATATCCAGTGAAATGTGTTCATAATCTTAAAATCCATAACTGGTTGGATCAAACTTTTTAGAAATATCCCTGGTTAACAACATTCAGACTGTTAAACAGAATAATGTTCATCCAGTCTAAATCTGCCCAGTGCTTTCTAGTGGTGTACCAGTCTGTGTGCAAATTTCCTGAGACTGTGGAACTTCTGTTCATATGAAAGCGACAATATCCCAGGTGAAACTAGATGTCGACAGTATGGTCACCGCTGATAATGGCTGCCAGTGACAGCTGTGTTTTAGGTAAGCATCAACTGATGTAGATTATCAGTAATGCACTGCATGGCGATCAGATCCAGTGCAGACGTTAAGGCTACTGTTAGTAATATTATTTAAATTCTGTACTAAACCATTTCAATTGTGAGGTAACTCAACTAAACATCAGATGGCAGTTGTAACAAGATACTGGCTCCATCTCGAAATCACATGTGACCATGCCCGGCTGGAAGATCAAATTCATTTAGTGCTTGGCTTGGTGGATAGTACAGGTAATAACCTAAACAACCTCAGATCCCTTCTTAAAGAAAATGTAATTCTCTATCTGCAGCAATGGCCTAATAATTAATACAGGTATTAATGAAGCCAAGAATTAAAACTGATTTGGATGACATAATAATGAGCCAATAGGGGAGTCAGGAAATCTTGTAAGAAAACATTTAATGTAGCTGGTGGATGGCAGACACAAAGGAACCTAGAGTTTCTTCCTGCTCCATGGATATACTCAAATGACTTGCTTAACCCATTAGGAATTTTAACAGAGTCTATGAGGATATCATACAAATCATAAACTACTCTACTGACACTGCAATTGGATTACTACATAATGGACACACTAGGACAAATGATTACAGCAAAATAAGTACCAAAGCTTTCATCCAAATAGCTATCTGTTATAAAGGTATGGTCTGCATTATGCACTGGGTTGGAAACACTACTAGAACTGTTGTGGAAGACCTTATATTCATCAAGAGTGCCTCATATAGGGACAATGGAATTCACATTCTGGGTACTGGATTGTGTAATTTGTATAGGCTCCATAGTGTTACAAAGGACATGCAGGATCTTTCCCACATGTGGTTTTGTCTTAGGGAACGTGATCTATCACAAAATAAATTAGATCACCCTGTTCAAGAGATGCTTCCATAGTGGACCTGTGGCTGACCCCTACCTGATAATTTCTCTTGATCCCCAAATTTCTACACAGAATAAAATAAAAGGATGGATCCTAGGAGACTAGACTAGAAATGGTAGTGGTTCAGCAAGAGATTTCTGTAATGAGACACCCCTCAAAAAAACTCATATAAAAAAGTTACCATTGCCCAGTAACCAAATTGTTATTGCTACAAATAAAAATAACCAAACACATGATTATAAAAATGGATATAAAATAATTAAAATAAATGTAACCTTACATAATGACAAAAGCAACAGTTGTAAATAAGTCAGCTGAAAACATTTATTTTAAGTCATGTTGCTGTTGATAGTAAGACCAGTCTTTGCTAATGCTTCAGTGAAGTTGTGCTTGGTTCAGAAAATATCCTTATCTTATACAACCTCTGTGTTACTTGGGGTTACCTAAAGACAGAAAACATCAAGGAAGTAAAATACAGCAAGAAATACCATGAAATAAAACCACTGCTGTACAAAATAAAGGAAATAATAAAGTATGCATTCGGTCTTGAATCAGAAAAATCAGGAAAATCAGTACTGCTCGAAGCTGGATGGACAAAGTAATATATATTCCTCTTGAAAGTAAAACCTATAGAGGGAAAAAATCTCAAACCAAGAAATTCTAGGAGTAAATAAATCAATATTCCAAGAAAACACCAGCACCAAAGATGAAATTTAAATGAGGAAGCTTGCATAAAACAATAGGGAATAAGGGCGCTGGAGTAACCAGAATTTATGGACTTACATATTTATGGTGTTTTCTTTAGTTCACATTTTTGTACAGCAGATTGTATTTTTCAAGTGCGTGGATCCCGATTATTTTGACTCATATTGTCATGCATTCATGCTCTACTGCCTACATCCTCAGTGTGATCGGTACATACTGCCTGGTCAGGCAGCTTAGGAAACCACCAAATGCACCCTGTGCATATCATGAGAAATTAAGTTTCCTGGTTCCACTTTCAGTCTTTCTGTCAGTGATTAGAGATTCCCCACTTCTTCTTTGGCAGTAATTAGTGTCCTCTGATAGCTTTCCACCCATCTACCTCTCTCACTGTTCCTGTCAGCAAAGAGCATCTTTTGCTTTTTTCCCAATCCGGCCTGACAGCAGACTGTGTCCTCTATAAACCATCATCCTTGACCTCACATTGAGTTATTGGAGCATTTGGCTTTTCTATCTACTCAATAAAATATGTGACCTGAGACGCTGATCTCCTCCCACACACAGTGCTGGTGATCAGGAAACCCTCTATGATACAATTTCTTCTGGTGTATTAGAATAATAGTCGCCCCTCCTCATCCCTCCTAGTAGTGGTTAGAGTGCCCCACCCACCTTGTAAGCTTCTGGCAGTCGATGTCGATAACTGGTTCATCTCCTGTTCCTCCCCTGACACATGCCCTTTGCAATCCTGACCCAAGGATTTCATTCTCGCCACCCACTTTGCTCCAACATTTCATTAACGAGAAATACAATGACCATGTTTAAGACTTGCAATTCAGTGACATCATATATGATAACCAGTACAATGTGAGATGTGGCCACCCTTCAGTCTGTTACTCAAGCTCTGACCATTCCTCCCCAACTCGTGGAGCCAGTCTTGTCAGCTGACAGAGAAGTTGTGCTCCACAACAGCCCCACTTCATGAATCCCAGGTTTTGTCTTTAGAAGAGAATAATTTTATACAACTGTGTTATACATAAACACAAACAAACGGGGTCAGTTGGTTTGGCTGATGGTAGTACAATTTGTTGAACTGCCACTCATCCTCTCTTTTTGTCAGTTCTGAGTTTATCAATCTAAATTAGTGTATGGTGATAGTATTAGGCCAGGCCACGTTGGTGCAGTGGTTAGCGTTGTTGCCTCACAGTAAGAGATTCTCCGGTTTGATTCTTGGCTGGAATGCTTTCTGTTTGGAGTCTGCATGTCCTCCCTGCGGTCGAGTGAGTTTTAAAGACATGCAGGTAGATGCGAGAGTATGAGAGTGTGTGCCTTCTGAGATGGTTGGACACCAGGCTGGCAACTCAACACCATAAAAATTCTACTGCCAAGCAATCTGCAAACCAGTGATCCGCTGTGGTGACCACCAATTGGGAAAAGCTGAAAGACATTGCTGTTAGTGTATGGTAGTATTATTTAAGTTGAGAAGGTTTCAGAGATTTAGTTTTTGGTGTTAAGTCTATGTGTGTGTGTGTGTGTGTGTGTGTGTGTGTGTGTGTGTGTGTGTGTGTGTGTGTGTGTGTGTGTGTGTGTGTGTGTGTGTGTGTGTGTGTGTGTGTGTGTGTGTGTGTGTGTGTGTGTGTGTGTGTGTGCGTGTGTGTGTGTGTGTGTGTGTGTGTGTGTGTGTGTGTGTGTGTATGTGTGTGTGTGTGTGTGTGTGTGTGGGGGGGGGGGGGGTTTGTATGTTTGACTGTATTCTAGTTGTACTGAGTGAAGTAGTGTCCAATGAGTGACTGTAGGCAAGGGCTTTTAATGTACGATTTGTGGACAGCGGGGATAATGAAGTTTATCCTTTTTCCTACTGTTGTGTGATCTTAGCGTTAGTATATATATAAGGTAGTGGGGGTGAGGGGGTACTACCCTCAGTGGATACATGGAGGCTTCCTCTTACAAAAATACTTGTTTTTGTTTTTTTTAAGTTGTAAAATGTGCCATTGATAAAATTTTGTAATGAAATGTGGTACAATGAAATGAAAGATACACTGGATAACTGCGTATATATTCATATGTATCTACAGAAATTGATTAAGATTAAATTGATTATTTATATTTAAATAGATTAAGGGCATTGATGAAGTGTGGCTGGATTGGAAAGGGACACAGAACTTTAATTAGATGCTCTTCCAAATGCTTCGCAGGAAAGTTAGAATAACGATCAACTTACTTATAACTGATTACCTTAGAGTAAAGCAAACCAAGTCTCTCTCCTATCCTAAATATTTCTGGGAAACTGTAAAACACATTATTGCCATCAATTAGTTGTTTTGCAAGAAAGTTGCCCTGCTTTTGCTAAGTTGTACTGCATTAAGGAAAATATTGGTACTTCCTCCACTGCTAGTATATTTTATTTACCACTTCCCAGGGTATCTATTCTTTTAGTCCTTTCCATAAGTTTCTTCAATACCCCTAATTATCAAGAAAATAACAAAGTTTCACATCCAAGTTCTTTTGCTTAAATTGACGAGTTCATACAAGCATGACTTTCATATTATTCACTACAGAATTCTTCAGATTGGTAGTTATGCCTTAAGTGCTTCGCCCACTCACATCTACAATCTAACTATTACTACAGGCTACATTCCATTTAGCTTTGAGCATGCTCTTAATATCCTACTGCCCAAGGCTGCTACACCCACATGTGCCTCTGATTATAGGCTACTGCAATCCTCTCACTCCTTGCCAAAATGCTTGAGAAATGAATCTATGGTCAAACCTTGGAATATATTCATAAATATGACATTTTGAATGACAGACAACATGGCTTCCTGCCTAACTTTAGTACACTTTCCTGCCATTCATACACTTACAGATCAAATGTATGAAACATGGATTGCAGCCTCATCACAAATGCTGGGTTTTTGAATAAGAAATGTGCATTTGAAACAGTTAGTCTCACCAATGTACCTGAAAACTGTCAGCATGTGTTTTTTTTCTCTGCATGGTTCAGGAGTTACCTTTCACATAGAGCATGTAAGGTCTGTAGTCTAAATACCCAAACAGACACCTGTACCATTACTTAAAAGTTAGTACTTGGACCACTCCTTTTTTCCTGTTTTATAAATGACCTTTCATAAGCGCTAACACAGGCTAATTATAGTCTTTATGCAGACAATATAGCCTTTACCAGGTCAGGCAGGAACTGTCAAATTATTAACAAGGCACTGCAGAAAGATTTCAAGCATATTTGGAACTGGTTAACCACGAACAAGCTCATTAGCAACACCCTATAAATGTTCATCATGCTCACTGGAGCTGCAAAGCGGCTAAAGAATAAGGCCAATACTTCTATTTGTGATCGTTCGGATATTTCTCTACAGGCAACATCCTCCCCAAAATATCTTGGTCTTTTCCTGAAGCCCAGTCTTTCCTTTAATTTACATACTGAGACAATACCGAACATGGTTCTTGCACAGCTAGGTGCTTCTTACAAAATCTCCCTCATGCTAACAATAGAAGCAAGACATGCCCTCTCTATTAGCATGCTTATCCTCAGACTTGAAAATGCCTGAGCCCCCTCACTGCTGTCTTCTTACAATTCCACTTCGGTTATAAGCTACAGAAAATGTTCTGAGATTTATTCACATTTCTAATTATAGAGAGTACCAGTGTGTGACAATAACTAAGTGTAACTGGCTGCTAGCCTGTGCTAGAGAACAGCTACTTCTGAACTCCCTGACTTTTAAAATACGACATGCAGGTACTGACTACCCTTCAGTACTAGACTGTTGCACAAAGCACAACTGTACACTCTCAGAAACTCTAGTACCTCAACTTTAGCTAAACCTCTTCTTCAGATTGTTGACCCAGAGAGAACCTTTCTAAAACTGCACCTGCCTATTGGAATAGTAGCATGCATGGAATCAGGAATGTTACCGATCTTATTCCAGAAAGGCATTGAGATTGTTTTCACAAACTAAGAACAAATTGTTTTAGAGACAAAGGGTAACCAACTTGCTTAACAATTTCTCCTGTTCTCTATGTCTGACCTTTTTGTCTTTCTACTATTTTAATATTAAATAATTTTAGACATTCTATGTATGACTAAATATATGCACGTTAAACCTAAATGTGCTCCTATTAGTCGGTTAATTCCCTGTAATATTTGGTTTTCAGTGCTAGTGATCTTGCTGTTTTGCAATCACTGATAGGAGGACCACTCATTACATACTTGCTTCACATTATTTGAAGTATATTATCTACTTTATTGCTTATAAACTGTTGCCTTATTTATTGTGCATTTATTGTAACTGATGTCCTACATCTCTGCCTAAAATAAAATCTCAACATTTATATGCATTACCAAATATTTAAAGCCTATGTATTATCTGCATGGCTTTACTATGCTGTTTTAACCTGTTAATGTTCATTGTATTATATACCGTGTTTTTGCTTATTTGGCTTGTGTCATGCCTGAAAATGGTCCACAGATCAGTTAATTAACCAGTTAATGAAATAAGAAAGCAAATAAATAAATATTTATTAAACTGCAGTCATGTTTACACTCCACATCTTTCAATCTCTCAGTGCAAGAAATCTAGACAAAGCCTAAAATAATGGTGGGGCAAAGACCCAATATATGGACTGGTTTTAAATATTGCTCTTATAGACTAAGAAAATTGCTAAAATAACAGGATGTGTGTTAGCATGCATTTACTGAAGGCTATGAAATTTGCAATTCAAATGCATGTCATTGTTTAGTGACTTTAATCCTCAATGATTTGCCAGAAAACCACAAATTTTATGAGGAACAAACAAAAAACTATGCGGCAATAATCTGGACATTTTGTGAAAATCTGAACAGTTGAGAGGCATGCTACACTCTTAGGTTTATATTTCTCTCTGTGCTAGACTGATAAAATTAACTGGCTGCTAGCCTCTGAACTCCCTGACTTAAAATTAATCAGGTATGTCTTTATCTCTGGTGTTGATGCAGGATCTAACGGTATGGCTTATACAGCTGTCTTGTAGCATACACCAGTTCACATATTATTATTATTATTATTATTATTATTAAATAACAACTAAACAACTAAAAACCTCACCCATCTGGTCTGAAGCCAAAAAGTTATACCATGATGGAGTAACAACACATTTAGCCTCAGGATATGTAAAAAAGAAATATTCATCTTCAGTCTTACAGTTGCTAAACTCCATCCAGCAAAGCATATATCAAATTATATGACTACAATGGAGGAGACCTTATACATGTTCCAGCCTTTCAGCTGCTAAAAAATAATGACCAGTATTTATTTTTAATTTATTAATGCATTAATCTCCATTTACTATCACCCTCTGAAATCAGTAAAATCTCATCTAGTCATTATTGCAATAGGTGACTGCACAGCATACCTCTCAACCTCTTATCACAGGAAATTTGGACAAAGCCTAAACTAATGGGGGGGGGACAAAGGCCCAAAAATAGGGGCAGATTATAAATGTTAATCTTATAAACTTAAAAAGTTGTTAGAATAACAGAATCTGTGTTGGCATGCATTTTCTGTAAGATATAAAGCCTGAAACCCAAATTAATTATTTACTAACTTCAATCCTCAGTTTCTTGCCAGAAAAAAAACACAAATTTTATAAGGAACACACCAAAACTATGAGGCAAAAGTTTGGACATTCTACAAAAATCTGGACAGTTGACAGGTATGGTGCACAGATCTGCTAATTTCCCTTGCTCCATTGAGACTTTAACTCTATGTTTGCAGCTAATAAGGACTGTTCTGCTCACATTCTTTATTGTGATACCAATTATTCAAGCCCTTAAATAAGGTGACATACTTATACCTTCCCAGGCATAATATCAGAAAGGCTGTTTCTGCTATCTGAGTTGATACTGTCATACCTCAGATTCTGCTGGTTGAGATACTGGTTTCATCTCTTAAACAGTACCCAGAGCAAGATTTGTACCACAAGCAGATTTCAGAGAATTTTCCCCAGGTAGCTACCAAATGCTGGAGGCATGATGGAAAAAGAGAGGGGGATAACAGGAACATGTTTTTCTGGGAGTGCTGTGAGTTGGCAGATTTTAAAAATTCCTTTTAGAGTATTCTGTCAGAAATGTTGAGGCAGTAAATGTCTGTAACCAATGAAATGATTCTTTTGAACAGGGACACAGGGTCTGAATTGCCTATACATAGTAAGTAAGGCCTTATTAAGTTTAATGTTATTGGCAGCCAGAAAAGCAATTACTAGAAAATGAAAACCATATGTGAAGCAACTGTAAATGAAGCACTGAATATTTTAAAATGAGATAACAGAACTTGAGGTGGGATCTTTAGAAAAGAGAAGCAGCAAATTACATAGAAATAAATGGAATTTGTGAGGACAATACGTGTAAAATAATGTTCAGGAGGAGGAATGGGGATTAAGGAAATGCATGAACTGAGCACTTTATGTACTGTTGGAGTTACTTAAAAAAGAAAACATGTATATAATGTATAATGCATTTCTATGACATGTTAATAAGGTTTGTTTTCTTTTCCATTAATGTCTGTGTGCTTATGTTAAGTAAAATTTTAATAAAGGTGTTTAAAAACAGTACCCATATTAAGCAATGTTTTTTGGCTTCTCTTGTTAGGGGTCATCACAGCGGATCACTGGTCTGCAGATTGATTGGCAGTGGGTTGTTTTACAGTGTCGAGTTGCCAGCCCGGCACCCAAACTTCATAGAAGGCACACACACACATACGCACCTACCTGCATGCCTTTTAAAACTCACTCGAGTGCAGGGAGGACATGCAGACTCCACACAGAAGGCACTCTATCCGAGAACCAAATCGAAGAACCTCTTCCTGTGAGGCGACAATGATAACCGCTGCATCACCGCGGCCAAAAACAGCAGTACCCAAAGTAATATATTAAAATACAATGCATCTTTATTTAAATGTAACAGTAGATAATAATACTGTGTGTGATGTAAGAACCCAGTTTTAAAAGTTATTTGCATTACCATACATTGAAATTGGAGATGTTGTCTTTTCAATTAAATATTTCTGATAATACAAAAATCTGGCACATTGACTTACCTTGGACCCAAAAGAATGAACGACAGCATATGTACAGTTGTTATAGTTATGTATGCTCAGGGCACACACACATTGCTCATCTTTTACAATGTATACATCTCTGTTTGATTTATTTTCTTAATTGTTAACTGAAGGTTGTTGTAGAAAGACACAATGCACTCAAGACAGTGACACACTTCACAATATAAAAGAGAAAAATATTTTAAGTTCTGTTGCCGAACTACACTATCAAAAATTGTGCTGTGAAAAATATGCACTTATTTATCTGTAGGCTGAACATTAAATTCATTAAGTATATAGAATGCTACTTCAGAACCATTTTATCTATTTGCATTTTGTTCTAGATCTAACATTAGTTATTTAACACTTTTAACTATTCTCTTCATGTAATCGTTTTATGGAGTCCATTGAATAATGCTCCATGAATATTATTTGTTTAACTGTGAAGGCTGCTACTGGGATATTTCTGCATTTCATTCACTGCAGTAGTAATACAGCAACAGTCAGATGTGTTGCATTCTGTTTTTATGTTGAAAATGACATAGTAATAAGATTTGTGCTGTCTTACCTTTATTTTTCTGTTCTTGCATATGAGCACCATTTCGGTCTATGACATTGTTAAGGTACTTGTCTGAATTCTTATATAATTTTAGCAACTCTTATAATAATATAAGGTCTCGATATGATAGCACAGTTTTGGACATACTGATGATACCTCTTACATTAGATTTTTAGCAGGGGTTTCTAGAACCCAGGCAGTGAACAAAATAACTGTTTATGTGTGAGGTTGGTTGCTACTCTCAAGAATGAAGGGAATTTTAATGTGACAGATTTCTTTACTTTTACATTACGTCTAATCCTATAGTTTACGTGAAAGGGAATGGATTCCGGTTTCTCCCCTTCCTAGCAAAAGAAATATAACACCAAAGTTCTCCTGTGAAAATGTTATTTTTATTACTTTTTATGGAAAATGAGTGTAAATGCGTATAGTTCTTTGCTTCGAACGCACTTCTTTTTCTAGTTAAACAGAAACGCACAGTCTGTTAGGAAACAGATGCAGACTCGTTTGGTGTATCAGCATGCTGTGATGCTGTGCAAGCCATGTGTGAAATTAAGTTAAACTTGTGCTTAAACAGCTCTTTGTTGACCGCTCTCTTTTTTTGACTTGGGTTTCATTGCAATTACAAGACAAGACAGCATACCGCAATCATTGCATACCCTTTAATGAAGTGAAAAAGTCATACATTCCGATTTTGCTTTGTTTTGTTCCTCTGCTCCTCTAATTAGCACGTGGGCATGCTGTGAATGCTGTAATCGGCAGTCTGCAGTGTTACACTCTGTGTCTGGTAATAACTGTCAGCTTTAAAATACAAGCTGTTAAAACAGTCACATTTCCAAGGAGAATATTTTCCATATTAGTATTCTTTATACACTGCATCAGCACAGGACATTTCTTTAACACAGCTGTAAATATTAATTGTTGAGTGTTGAGCAAAAAAAGGCATATTATGCAAAAAATACTGCACTGGTTATTTGTAACACTGGACTGTGGCTGGAATGAGTCTTCTGGAATATGGCTACTATCCTGATGAACAAACACCATCAAATACATACATACATGCATACACTAGCCAGGGTGAAATTATGTTTTTCCTTTTTTTGGCAAAACTGGAAGTGATAATGAATATGTGCCTAGGATTGCTGGCAGGCGATCACATAAAGGAAACTTCCACTTTGTTTCCCAAATCCGAAATAAACCATTCAGAATATTTGGCTGTGGAAAATATTAGTGCACATATCCAGACCTTGATAAAGTAGCAGGACAGCAAATTAAACTCATCCTCCTTATCACTTAAAATAAACTGAAACATAACAGTTATATTGTCTTTTCTAATAGATCCGAAAGTTATGCAATTTCACACCATTATTTAAAAGCAAGATCTGTAATTGCAAAGAGAAAAAATCGTCATGTTTAGTCCAATAATGCACTGACCTCCTGTTCTTTGCTGCCATTCCCATCTATTATCAACTGGCGTTGCTAAATGAGTAAAGGGTCATAGTGAAGGAGTGACATCACTTCTGTCCCTGTAGTATTGGTGAGGGGGTATTTCTGTACCTCTTCAAATATGACTTAACTTGCGATTAATTCTGTAGTGAGCAAAGCCTGAGGGCATCCTGCAGTTTATTATCTGCTCAGATCTCTGCATGGTCCAGTGCCCTTGTATCCACCTGGGGTCAAATGTCCAATAAGAATATCTTTTAATTCAGACAGTCCTGTGCAGTATCCATAGACCACTGGGTAAATTTATCCAGAAGACCAGGAAAATGTGAACTGGCCTACTGTTAGCAAATTTAGTATTTGACCAATTGCAATGACAGCTTCATGTGCTTATTTATATGAAATATAATTATACATGAGGATAATACAAGAATGTATGGCATAATGTTGATATCACATATATGGTTCTGCAGTGTTATACCGTAAAATCTGGGTTATGTCAAATACATTGAAAATCTTGTTTTGTTTTGTATTAGACGTTTTCCTGTGGGTGCCTCATCTTGATTAAATTTGTTTTGGCTGTACTTTTAAGTTTGTGCTTTTATGACTGTGTGGCATTAAGATACCCTTCAAAAATTGGTTAAGGAGGACAAGACACCTTTTCTCTTCAGATCTATTATTTATTGAGTCTGCCTTCTAGCTAATTGAAAGAGAAGGCAAACCTCTTCACTACTATGGAATATACTTTGATGGTATTCAAGTCACCCCTAGAGATACTGAAACTTCCCAGGGGGCCCCCTTATTACTCTGGGATTTAGTTGTATCATATGTTCCTTTATTATTGCATTAAAGAGCTAATGTGCAAAGTTTAAGTCTCATAAAAATTCCAGACTGCAGTCACTTGCTGAAGGACATGCATTCTGGTTATAGAATGTACAAAAATGCATTAAAAATATTTAAATATATTTTTAAATTATATAAAAAGGCCACTTTTAACTGTAGCATCATGCTGAGTGCTTATTTAACAAGATTGCAGAGAAGGAAGTTTTGGGTTACAGAAACATATGAATGGTGTAATTGGAGCACATGTGACCAAATAGATTAAATCATGCAGATATGCAGATGGATCATGAGGCATAAGTAAGGTTAAAGTCAACACTTCTTACAGTAAAGAAATGGCTATGTATAACCAATCTACAGGAAAGTCCCCAGGAACAGATGGTATTCCTGTGGAAGTTTGGAAGTTAGGAAGGAAAAAACTGATAAAGCTCTGGAATGTTTTGTTTAACAATATTTTAAGAGGAGGAGAAGTACCAGCATCCTGGAAGAAGGCGATGGTAATAGTAATACCTAAAGAGGGTAAAGATCCATCGGATCCAGCTTCATACAGGCCCATTTCAATACTAACCCATGATTATAACGTGTTTATGTCTATAATAGCTAAAAGAATGGCAAAAGTGATACCAAAATTGATAGATATGGATCAGTGCGATTTTGTGGAGGGGAGGCAAACATTTGACAATATTAACAGAACATTGATGATCCAGAAGGAAGCAGAATGTAAGAAAATACCACTTTTATCGGTGGGTCTTGATGCAGAGAAAGCATTTGACAGAGTAGATTGGGATTTCATGAGCAGGGCAATGGAAACATTTACTTTCCCTGATACAGTTATAAGGTTGATTAGAAGAATATATGAGGGATCGGAGGCACAAATTAAAGTGGGTGGAGTAACCTCCGATAATTTCTGCTTGAGTAGAGGAACCAGGCAGGGTTGTCCACTTTCCCCTTTGTTATTTGCATTATATTTAGAACCACTGGCAAAGAAAATAAGGGACTCAGAAATTCAAGGATATAATTGTTATGGTAGTCAGGAAAAGCTGGCTTTATTTGCAGATGATAATATTTTCTACATCACAAAACTAGAAAGGGACATTACAGTGTTGTGGAGCATTTTAAGACAGTTTCAAATCTTTTCAGGATACAAAATTAATGAAGCTAAAACAAAGGCAATAGCGGTAAATTATGTACCCACACACGAATTGGTCCAACAATATCCATATTTATGAGGACATGAGAATATGGATTAGAAATGACTCTGTGATGGTAGCTGAAGATATGTGGGAAGAAATTGAACAGAAAATAATACAAAAAATGAGAAATTGGAAGTCTTATTATATGGCTATGGATACTAAGATACAAACCATTAAAATGTTTTTAGTTCCTTTAGTCTTATAAACAGGTCATGAATACTTTTATCAACCAGAGGAGAAGTTGAGGAGAGCAATTAAAAAAGAGTTGAAGGATTTTATCTGGGAAGGGAAGACAGCAAGGGTGAAGTTGGATAAACTGATTCTACCAATAGAATAAGGTGAACTAGGATTACCTAATCTGAGGGGGTATTTTAGAGCAACGCAGTTAAGGCTCTTATACATAGCTCAAGCAGAAAACTACAGAGTGGAAAGGAATGATGCTGATACAGGGAGGAAGCTCAAGAAATAACGAGAGATTGGGATTTTGGATGCAGACTCATAAGGAGAACAACAAAAATCACACAGAGTATTATATTCATAAAATAGCAGGCAGTATTCTAAGAACCAAACCAGCACGAGAATGGAGAAAAGAGATTTTGCCAATAGGGATGACTGTGGTCAGACTGTGGTCAGGGATACAGATAATAGGCAAGAGGGGGCTGGAATTTATTGGAGAAAATTGGCAAAGGAACCAAGGTATCAGCAGCAAATAACTAGAAAGGGAAAATAATAGAATGGGAAGAGGCCAAGAATTTATTTGGACTGCAGGCAAGAGATTGCCTTCCCTGTCAAGGATTGATATCAGAGTATAGACAAAGAGAAAGAAATAAGGGGCTCCTAAATGAAAGACCAGCACTGGTAGAGTTTTTAATAGAATCTAGAACAGAAACTGTTGTTAAAAAAGGAATAATTAGTAAAGCATATAAAATATTGCATGATAATTATAGGAATCAGTCACAGGAGCTTAGAAAGGATTGGGAAGAGAGACTGGATAAGCAATGCACAAAGAGACAATGGGGATATAAGTATATATTCCAAATATGCAACAATTTATTTTATTTTATTTTATTTTATTTTTTTATTTTTTTTATTTTACATTTGTTGACCGGGCTAGTCCAGCTGGATATATGTCCATTTGGAAAAATTTATCTAAGAATAGATTGTTATTTAACACATAGGTTGTGATACTATATGAAGGTGTTTGATCATTCCACAGTATATACTTATTTACATGAGAAAAATCAAAGGCTCTCTATAGAGGGAACCTAGTTTCTGTTTACTATTTTGGGTTAAGGATAAAAGCGTCTTTGTAGGAGCCTATAAGGAGGTGGTGATTCACCATGTCAAATGCTTTGGACAGGTCAATAAAAATAGCTGGTTGGCTAGGATTGTATGGTTTCAGTGAAAAAGTATTAAATGAGTCAGCTATTTGGATGGGATTGTTGTGATCAGAGCCAGAGGAGAGGGAGTACTTGAGCATCCAGGGTGTAGGAGGTGGCTTTTTTTGTTTCATTTCTTAGCTGTCTAAATTGCAGGTGGTCTGAGCATTATCTATTGGGAGTATTTCAGGGGTGACCAGTCACAGGTGACTAGTTCAGCTTGAAAGTGAGTAGGGTTAACAGTCTGTGTGATTGATTTTGTGGTGTATCCAGGCTGTGTAGCTGTGATAGTGGTAGGAGTGTGATGTGGGTATGCAGTCCTAGGAATCTATGGTGTTGGTTAAGGTGGTTATGTAGGGATATTTTGTGGATATAGTGTGGTAGGGTAATGGATAAAGTAAATGAGTGATGGTTCTTGAGAATATAATAGAGGTAATAGCACTTTAAGGGGAGGAGGAGGAGGTGGTAATGCATAGTAGTGTGGCAGTTAGTATAGAAGTATAAGTTTAGGAGGGAGGTGTGCGCGGTGAATTGGGGGGGGGTAGGGAGAGTGAGAGAAGGGAGGCGAGAACGGAGAGTGGATGAGCCACAGAGAGTTCATCCTAGGAAAACAATCCTATAGAGGATTGAAGAGAGGAAGAACAAAAAAAATACTGTAGTCTAAGGGGGAAGGGGTGACAGGCATATCTGGGCAAGTCCTCCTCTTAACTGGGAAACCAAAGTGAGCAGTTACTTATAATTAAATTCCCTTGGGACTGTAGCAGAGGGCAGAGGAGGTTCCTCCAGTTCTATAGGGGAGGTGTGCTGAAGGTGTTGGAAGAAATTGTTGTTGCAGCCAGTCCTCCTTCCCTTAATACTGTGGAAACCAGGTTCAGCAGTTTATTTATAATTAAATTTGGGGGGACTAGCAGAGGGGGAAAGGTTCAGTTTCTCCTAGTTAGGGGAAACCGTGTGTGTGTTGAGAGAGTTGTTTTTCAGCACGCGGGGCAAGTCCTCCTTAATACTGGGAAACCAGGTTGAGCAGCTAAAAATAAAGATCTAGAAGATTTAGGATCTTTGCCTGGAAGAGTTTGTATAGGTATTTTTATATACTAAGTAAAGTAAACTCCACAGAATTGTTCCTCAGGTGGATAGCAAATGTTGGTGGTGTGACGGGCAAGAAAGAGGTAGCTGGAAACATATTTTTGGAGAGTGTAATGAGATGGCAGACTTTAGGGATTTTCTGCAGAGCGCTCTGTTGGAGATGCTGGGTGAGCAGATTGGACTGACTGAGGAGATGATTTTTTTGAGTTATGCTACAGAATCAAAATTGCCTAGACATAGTAAAGCATCGCTGAGTCTAATTATAGTGGCTGCCAAAAAAGCAATTACTAGAAAATGGAAATCAAAGTCTAGACCAATTTTACTAGAAGTAGTGAATATAGTAACAGAGATAAAACAACTGGAATTAGGATTGTTAGAAAAGGGAAGGAGCAAACTACATAGGAAAAAATGGGAATTGTAGGAACAATATATGCAGAGCAGGAATGAGGTTTAAGAGGCAGGATTTGAATGAGCCATATAATGCTTAACTGACAATGACTGGATGTTTTTTAATTGATGTATAATGTTTGCAACTACAGTTGTTTCAGTGATGTCTGAGATGTAAACTGCTTGCAACTAAAGTGGTATCATTTTGTATGTTTTTTATTTATATAAATGTAAGATTGCTTTTATCATTTGTGAAAAGTTAATAAAGATGTTTGAAAAAAACCCCACTTATGGTAAAATGATAAAGTACTATTAATGCAGTACCGTCAGTATGTTGAACTCAATTAAGAAAGCTTTTCAGGTTATATGTGATAAAATCAGTAGTCAAAGAGGAGTCCAAATGAATTTAGTAGAGTTCAATATGTACTATTTCAATGTATAACTAACATGTCTGATATTTATAGTACCTACACTGTTGGATTTGCAGTTGGTTCTGTACTGAGAAGCATACCTCTCAACCATTTAGTCCAAGAAATCTGGACAAAGCCAAATATAATGGGGGAAGTTAAATATTGTTCTTATAAACTTAGAAAGTTTCTAGAATAAAAGTTTTACTATTAGCATGCATTTTCTGAAGGATATGAAGTCTGAAACTCAAATGTCTGATATTATTTAGTAATATCAATCATCAACAATTTGACAGAAAACCACACATTTTATAAGGAACAGACCAAAATATGAGGCAAAAATGTGGGCATTCTGTGAAAATCTGGACAGCTGTGAGGTATGCTGAGAAGACAACAGGTAAGCTATTGTTAAAAGTGAAGAACAAACACTACTTCAGAGTATTATAGAGGCAGGAAAAGAATACTTACTTCCACCTCTGCAGTCACATCACCAAATCTCCTAGGAATATACCCTTCCTTTTACACAGTTTAGGAAGGGTGTGAACATCAGTGGAAAAACAGCCATCTTTTTAACACAGTAATTTAGCTTAATTTTTTTTCCTTAGCGAAAACAGGACTATGGCTACCACTGGAGATCAATTAACGATTGATAAAGGTGGAAATAGCATGCAAATACTGCATAACATTTCACACCTATGCCCATAATCTTTAGAGATCGCATGCAATGTTTTTATGGCTGAGGAAACTGCCATATAATGTCTGCCTGCTGACATACACTCCACTTATGGCATGTCATATAAGTTAAAATATTCAAACATATTTGATATGTTTCCGAAAAATGCCCATTTTATATGCTTATACCAGACAAGGTGTAGCACTTTGTGCAATTACTTCACCATTCTGTGGGCTTTGATGATGAGTTCATACAGAGGGAAGTGTTGAATTATAGAAACTGTGCAGTCAGAGCTCAGACGGTTCAGGTAGACATAGTGATGGGTGAGACAGTGGATAAGGGCTACGGTCCTTGGATCTGCTCTACCACCATAATAATCTAATGGCCATCAGGAGGTATGGTCTTGTGTTTCATACCACTGGCATGTTGAAATATAAAATGCACACGCAGATCAATCCCAAAATTACTCACTAAGTGAAGTTTGGCCTCCTGACCATGCCAGAAATATGCACTGTTATCCCTGCCTATGGGCCTATAGCATGCACACCCATGGATGAGGTTCACACTGAGAAGCCAAGTTTTGGGCCAGGCTTCCATGCCTCTTTCTAACTTCCTTCTTCCTTTTTTATTCAGTGCCTTCCAGTATTCCCTTCCCTAGAGTAAGTGCCCTTTTGATAACCTTTTACATTCACACACTCACACTATACATTCCACGGACGTCTGGTAATATTTCCCAGTACTACAGCATTCAGTCTTGTCCAAAGGTAGGCCACTGACACCACTAGAGACTACCTGACTGTAGATTTCCTATTACTGTTTCATTCTTGAGAAATAAACCAAATAACTATAAAGACGAAAGGCAATGTATGTCAGGGCAGCCTGACCAGTCAGAAGTGGATACCAGGAGTTAGTCTTCATTCACAGTAAGCACCTCTTATCACTTAATAAGTATATAAATAAATCAGCTACAAACTTTAAGGGAAAACAGAAAAAAATAACCAGTTTACACAAATAGAATTCTTAAAAGAAGGATCTATTTAACCAGTTAAATGAGTTTTAGCTATACCTAACTGGAAGAGTTACTGGACCCTATCTATACCAACTGAATTACCAGCACATGCAAAACAAATACTCAAATTCAGAAATAAACTCACTGGTACAGAGAAGTAATCTGGTCCATACTCAAAAATGTCCTGTGCAAACAGGAACTGCAAACAGAAAACTGACAACGTCTTTCAATTCACCCCCTACTGCATAGGACAGCAAAATAGTTATAGTTTCTTTCATGCATTTTATATACCTGCTGAAGCTTTTATAATTTATATATAGTTGTACTTCCCAGGAGAATCTAGCTACAAGCCCATTTGTAGACATTATATACTTTTATAAATTTTACAGTAAAAACATCAAGCACTAGTCTTGCACATCTTTTCAAATGCATTATCATTTTTCAAACTGTACAGCCCTGCTACCTCAACCCTGAATAAAAACAATTACACAGTGTTGTTATAGTCTGAACAAAATAATCAGTGGCAGATTTATACACAAACATCACATCTTTCACATCATCTAGACCTCAAGTAAGTTTTCTTGAGAGTTGCTCCCAAAAAATGAAGCTTGAGATGGGGGTGTCTGGAAGTTTAGGGCATATTCAACAAAATATTCTTTGTGGGAGTCACAGCCACCCTCTCATTCATTATGGATTCAATCCGGGAGGCCTCTCACCCTGTAACCAGATTCATGGGGAACCTTTCCATATGCAGACAGAAAAAAGGGCAGATATTCATATATAGGTTAACTAGAAAGTAACAAAAGTATCTATATAACATTCATATTCAGCACAGTTACAAATCCAAGCATTTCTATACAACATCCAAGTGGATAGGGTCATCTCTATGCCTCTCAAGCAGTGGTAGCCCTTGGCCACTTCCTTACTCCCTCTTTTGTGGAAAGGAATCACATCTGTCCTCTTCCACTCTATGGGAACCTCATCTTCCTCCCACAATTTGATAAAATGGCGAGTTACTCTTTTACTGATTCTGATTTACCGTTTACCGATTATCTCGTAAGTTGTCCAAGAATTCTAAAGTCAGTCCTATTAGGCTATTTTATCCTGTCCTTCTTTAGATTTCTGGAAAAATAATCATAAGCTGCTCAGTCCCTTCATTCCCTTCCCGATTGGCATCTTGGTGAAACTGGATTGCTGGCCGTGTACTTATGTACTCTTGTCTGCCAGTGAGCTGGTTAGAATGGGGACGGTACAGTGGTAATTAACAATATCACTGGGCTGTGTGTGTGTGTGTGTGTGTGTGTGTGTGTGTGTGTGTGTGTGTGTGTGTGTGGGGGGGATTATATCAGGTTTTCAGGGTGCTACTGTAGGTTGTGGTAAGATCAAGGTGAAGTGACAGCCTGTTCAATACAGGGAAAGGTGGGACAGTGTAGTAAAGGCCAGTAACTAGGCTCCTGAGCTGAGTAATGGCTATATGCAGGAGTGGAGATTGCTAGTCTAAGGAGGAACAGAAACCTGTTGTGGCATTAACTAATGTATATACAGTTACAGCATCAGCAGCACTGCACATCCCTGGTTACAGTTAATGTCATCATCAATCAGCACTAATATAAATCAGCTTTACACAAACGTCAGCTATGCTGGTCTATAAGAACTGCAAAATAAGGGCTACATTTTACTAATGAAGTTCACCAGTAATAACACAACAATGCAAAGTAGCATTTTAAGTCTGCAATACAAGTGGAAGGAAAACGAGAGATGTTGTTGCAGGTGGCAGTATGTGGGTGTTTTTAGGTTTCAGTTCCTAGTCTGTAAAAGGTACTAACTAACTATATCATGTAGTAGGTTTCTAGCTAAGGCATGCTAAGCTATTGAAAAATAGGACGGTTACATGACCTGAATCTTCTTCATGGTTTAAAAGAGATCACTGTGTTTTAATTTGTTGCCTAATGGGTGATCTGGCAGAGAAAGCTGAAAACAGCACTCCATGGTAATTAAAAGAAACAGGAAACTTTTACTAGTAAGTGCTGTACTGTGTGTTTCCACACTTTTTAACTGTATAAATCTCTGAGCTAGGCTCCATTGACTGAAGAAAGTCTTACTGTGGGATGGGCACCTTGTAGTTTTTGAATCAGACTTCCATTTATTTACCAAGCAGGCAGGAGCAATTGGCCTTCTCACCTTTTTTTTTTTTGCTTCAGACTCACCAAGTACAGCATATCTGTTAAAAGGCATTTTGATCGCCATCCGACTGTCCTTCAGAATGGAATCATAAACCAACTAACTTACAAAAATAAGCCTGCTGTGTGATGTGCCTATGTCTCAGGTTTATTTCTGGTAGTTCTGTGTAGCACATACAGCAGTGTACCCCTGAACTTTTTTTTTTTTTTTTTTTTTTTTACAATATATGGATCAGAGATGGAGTATTTAGTTATCCTTTTTTTTAATTTCTCCAAGTCTTTTTGGGTTTCTAATACCATGATGGGAATAAACCCCATTCTTAAGTCAAAGTACAATTAAAGTTCATGAAATTAGTATTGTTTCAATTTTTGATGTCAGCCAAAAGTGCTCTTTGCAGCACCTATAATGTGCCCAGTAATGACTCATTCTGCAATTCGTGCGGAGTTACATGTATTAATAACATATCTAAATACGACCGTAGATACTTTTTTATGAGAACAGTTGCTCCTACTACTATTGGAACTGTTTGGGTAACTTTATTCCACATTGTTCTTATTTCTGCCTGCAAATCCTAATATTTTATGACTTTATGTCTCTCTGTACGCAAGACACTGTAGTCACTGGGTGTAGCGATTTCAATGGTCAATGTTACTTTTGTCTTATGGATCACTATATCTGGTTTTATTGCATCTATCTTTTGAACTGTTGGCAATGGGTGATCCCATGTGATGTAAACTTCATTTTCTATGATGCTTTGTGGCTCACGTTTCCAGTTCTTTTCAGCCACTTCAGTACTATAATGTTTGCACAATCCCCAGTGCAACAGTATTCATAGGTTCATAGGTTGGTACTAGGCTATCAACCCTAGGGCCTATACAAGCCTAGCCATAAAAATTCCCTGGATATTTCTTCCCACGATATTTACTTCCCTAGACCCCTGTCTAGCAGGGCAACTGACATGATTCCCAAGGTGAATTTCCTATCTCCCATCCAATCATCAAGGTTCCTTTTGAAGAGGGCCAAGGAAGTGCTCTGCTTGACATGTATGGGCAGTCTATTCCAGAGTATGGGGAGTCTCTGGGTCAGGAACCTATCCCTCCAGAATGTTTTGTTTATTGTGATGACAAGGTTTAGATCCCTGGAGCGAGTGGCTCTGAGGGATTGGGATTTTTTTAAGTGAAGCATGTCCAACAGCTCAGGGTTTGATATGGCCTTGTATGTTAAGCAGAGATCACCTCTGGGTAGATGATATGCCACAGAGTATAGCTGGAGTTTTTTTAGATGGTCAGCATATGGCATCTGCTTTAGGCCTGTGATTCTTTTAGTGAGGTATTTCTGCGGCCTTTCAAGCTGTTGCAGATGTCTTGTGAGGTACATACCAAATGGGGCATTATACTCTATAATGGGTCTAATGAGGGATGAGTACAGTGGGACAATCACCTCCTTTTTTCTGGATGAAAAGCCCTTAGTGATGAGGTGTGCCACATAGAAGGATTTCCTGACTGTTGTGGCAATGTGGTCATCGAAGGTGAGACCACTGTCCACCTGTGTCCCTAAGTCTTTCATTACACTTTTGAAGTTTAGTGTACTGCCACCTATGTGATAATTCATGGGTACATGTTTTTTTCCAAAGGGGATAATTATACATTTCTTGGCATTAAGCTTGAGCCCATGGCTCTGGCACCAGGCATCTGTTTCTGTAAGGCCCTTTTGTTGAATATCCACATCATTTGGGGATTCAGTAGTGGCTCCCAGTTTGCAGTCATCTGCAAACTTTGTTAGCCAGAGTCCCTTAGTGTTGGCCTGTACTTCAGAGAAGTAGATGCCTATAAACAAGAGCGGTCCCAGGACTGAACCCTGAGGTACTCCACTTGTCACTTGTCTGGAGCTGGATTTGGAGTCGGCTACTTTTACAGTCTGGGTTCTGTCAGTAAGCCAGTTGGCAACCCATCGAGTGACATAGGGATTTATGACGAGCCTAGTAAGTTTATCTATGACTCCAGAGTGGGGGTGGTGTCGAAGGCCTTGGTGAGGTCCAGATAGGCTGTGTGGATCACCTTACCCTCGTCCACAGCTCTGGAGACTGATTCGAAGAAGTCAATCAGGTTCAGGAGACAAGATCGGCCCTTCACGAACCCAAACTGCGTGGGGTCCAGTGTTTGAAGGTTGCCAATGTCTTTGTTTATAAGTTCCATGATAATGCGTTCCATGCCCTTGCAGATCAGGCTCGTCAGACTGATGGGACGGTAGTTCCCAGGATCCAAGGTGGATCCCCCCCTTGTGGAGTGGGATAACTGTAGCTGTGCACTACTCAGTGGGCATGGAGCCTGAGGTGAGGCTACGATTAAACATGACACTTAGGTGAGGTGCCAGTTCATTTTGCAGTTCATGTAGTACACAGCCCGGGATGTCATCTGATCCCATGTATGCTGTATTCGTAGCTTTGGAGAGTGATTACTGGAATTTGGCAATCTTTTGGTACTGAGATGGGCCCTTTAGGGGGGTGAGAGGGGGTGAAGTTAGCACTAAATCGATCTGCCAGGATATTGGCAATATCCTTGGGATCAGTATATTTAATGCCATTCTGTTGTAGCTCAGAGCAGATCTGAGCATTGCCATTTAGATTCTTGACATAACTATAGAATGCCTTGTGGTTGTCTTTGCAATCTTTGGCAATTTTATTTTTGTAACTAGCTTTTGAGGATTTTATGAGGGATCTCAGCTTCTTACTGAGGCTGGTGAGGGAGTTTTTTTGCATCCTGTGATTTTCCTCTTTTCTGCAACAGTTTCTTCCTTATGTTGTAAAGTTTGTTTATGGCAGGGGACCACCAGATTGGCTTCCTTTTTTTGGAGGAGAGCATCTTGGTTCTATTTGGGATGGCACAATTCATGCACGAGTGGATGTGCTCGTACAGTGCCTTAGTGCAGGACTCAGCAGTCGAACTTTCAGATCCCGTCTGCGTGGGTGTCATGAAGTTTGTCACTTCTGACTTCAGTAACATGAAGTTGGCTTTGGAGAAGTTTTTTACGGCGGTTTCCTTACTGGGGGGTGTGGGATGTGGATGTCAAGGGTGATTTGCTTATGGTCAGAACTGAGTGGCATGTATTGCCACATTATTATGGCTTTCAGTATACAGTCCTTCTGTCATTAGTATGTCACAGCCAGCAACAAGGTATAGTACTGTTTCAAATTCTGTTTTACAAAACCTACATTTGTGTGTTTCTCCCACATGTTCAATGGACTTTGTAAACCAATGTGTACATATCCCACTATCTTGGGCAGCCAATATTAACCTTTCATCTTTTGTTTTGAATTCACATTCCCTTAACCATTCCTGCCTCCGATCCTGATCAACATGAGGTTCTTCCAGGAGTTTTCTATACTTGCATTTATATTTATGCATTTTCCACATTCCTGCCTTCTCACCTGGTTCTTCACCTTATATTCTTTCTTTTGTTTTTTTGGCACATTCAGTTGCTGCCTGATTTTTATCTACTTCTGGTTTGATTTCCATTCCTGCTTCCATATGCTTCTGCTAGACTAAGCAGGGAAGTTATCTTAGATTTATTCTCCTCATGTTTCAAAACTTTCACTACATATGGGTCTTGTGAGGTCAGCAGATATGTATGCAGTCCCACGATTGCAGATTTATACATGTAATCAATTTCAAGGAGGCCTTTACCTCCTTTGGAACAGGAAATATATAATCTTGGTGTGCACTGATTTTTATAAATCATTTCATGAGCATGAAGCACCCTTCTTGCTTTCCTATCTAATCTATCCAACATCTTTTAGGGCCAGTCAATCACTCCATAAATGTAAGTTAGGACAAGGAGAGGAAATTGGTTTATAGCTTTAATTTTGTTCCTAAATGTCAATGTTGTTTTCAAAATTAATTTAAGTCTTCTAAAATATTCCTAAGTTGTATTCTTATTTGTTCATGTTTTATTGTTGATCCTTCATCAATTCCCAAATAATTATACACTCCCTCTTGCTCAAGTTATTTTATATCACATTCTTGTTTCAAACTGATGTTTTCTTGGTGCTGCAGCTTTCCTTGTTTAAAGGTTGCTTTTGCACATTTATCAGGACCAAATGACATTCTTATATCATCTGAAAACGTTTTGGCTACTTGCAGTTGTGCTTTCAGTTTCTCATCTGATGAGAGATGAGAAGATGAGAAGTCTTTATACTTTGTTGTTTTCTAGGAGCAAAATCATAGCCATATCCTAAGCTGTTAAGTAGACAGCTTAATGCGTTAAGGGCAAGACAGATTAGCAACGATAACAGGCAGTCACTCTGGAATATCCCCCTTTTAATTTTTATTCCTGGAATAATAATTTGTCCTTTATCATGGCTTAATTGCAAAGTGGTCTGCCATTGTTTCATGATCACTGTAATGTAATTGATCAGTGTTGGGTGTATCTTATACATTTTTAAGCATTCTTTTATCCATGAATATGGGATACTGTCAAATGCTTTTTTGTAGTCAGTCCATACCATATTTAGATTCTTCCCCTTTTTATAGTTTTCTACTATGACTTTATTTAGCAACAGATGATCCTTTGTTCCATATGACTTTCTTTTATTACTGTTTTGTTCTAGTGCCATAATTGAATTTTCTTCTAAATGACTATAAACTCTGTTGGCATCAATTCCGGTGTACAGTTTATATGTAGTCGGAAGGCAAGTTGTTGTTCTATAATTTTTAGGATAACTTGCAGGTTCACTCTTAAGTAGGAGTATTGTTTTTTCCTGTTGTTAACCAGGCTGGTGTGTGTTTGGGGTGCTCATATAAATCGTTCTTACTCATGGATAAATCTTCATGCAAAGATGTTAATACTTTTAGCCAGAAGTTAGGTGCTGCATCTGGGCCTGGGGTTTTCCAGTTAGAGGCTTTTCTTAACTTTGTTTCAACCTCTCTGGTTATTACTTCATCCTATTTCATATCCTGTACCTTTGAACTTCTTATTCTTTCATTTACTTCTTCTATCCATTTAGCATCTAGGATCTTCATAGATACTTTTCCAAAATGTATCTGTTTCTTCTTTTTTTGGTGGTCTTTCAATTCCTTTTGCCTTGTTTCCTAATTCTCTATAAAACTTTTTGGGATCATCAATAAATTGTTATTTTGTACTTTTCTTTATATTTTCTGCATATCTTCTAACTTTTTCCGCCTGTGCTGAGATTTTTAGTTTATTTGCGATAGTGCATGGTAGATCCTGATCTGTTCTAATACTATGCATTGCTTTAATCGCATCTGTCTTTCTGAGTATTTTTGTTGATCTGTTCCCTCTTCTATACTCTTCTGACAGTGATCACTTCTTGTCTTAATTGCTTTATAGTTTTCTCCATTTAATACTTCCACAATGGTATTTGATTTCTCCCCTTCCTTTCCCTTAATATCCTGTGTTCTTGTGGTAGAACTTTATCTGTTATTAATTTAGCTGCACAGTAATATATTCTGTTTACTTTATTGATATCACATGGATCTCTATGTACAGTCCTAATTACTCTGTTCATTTGTTTATCAGACTTCTAACTTTTGGGGGTTTATTGACCTTCTGCAGTCTATTACTTTCATTGATCTTAGTATTTCTATCTATCTCTACTAAATAAAGCAACTCTTAGCTCATTTTCTTCTAAACTGAGGGCACATTTTTGTTCTCCATTTTCTGTGGGCATTCTTTAGAAAGTTCTATAGCATCTTCCTGTGGTACATTCTCTTCAATTTCATCCTGTGTCATCCGTTGCTTGGTCATATGGGAACTCACTAGCCTATCACTCCTCATCACTGACTGCATCAAAGCCACAGTTTCCTGTTCCTTCCCTTGCTGTCCAGCCTCAAGTGAACGTGTATACTTATTTCCTGTAGAAGGCTCCAAAATATCTTCATATGGCAACTGTCCAGTTGCTTCCTGTTCCACTGGTTTCTCCTTAATTTGGATGTCTATTGCTGTATCCTGCTGTGGTGCTTTCTGAGTTAGATTTTTCTGCAGTGAATCCTTCACTTCGCAGTACTCCATAACCTCTGTTTCAGTTATCTTCAGTATTTGCTTCCCTGTGTCTTGGAAGGTTTGTTAGAGTTGGGGGAACCCTTGCAACTATCCTTGTTACTCCCTGTGCGGACCTTCTCCCTGACCGTCTTATTACTACAGATGGGAGATAGTGACAGTGATGGTGTGGTAGGGGGCATTTTCACTGAATGCATATCTTCCCAGTCTGTCTTTCTGTACAACAAGTCTCTTATCCAGTAATACTGAAGACTTCATTTTCTGTTCAGAAATATTTTTGCTGTGTGCCTCTCGACATTTAAGAAAAACATGCACCTGGACTTTAGTGCTGTAGGAGACAAATACAAAAGTAAAGGCCATCTGCTAAAACACCAACTTGAGTGTCAGTAGGATTTTTCATATCAAAGTATCAAAGCATTAAGGTCTAAACAGGGCTTCCTGAACTATGCTCTCAGCCTCACTGTACAAGAAATCTGGACAAAGCCTGACATAATGGGGGGACAACGACCCAAAATTAGGGACAGATTTTAGATATTGCTCTTTTAAACTTAGAAATTTACTAGAATAACAAGGTTTGTATTAACGTGCATTTTCTAAAAGATTTGAAGTCTGAAAGTCAAATGTAATTATTTAGTGACTTCAGTCCTGAGATTATCCCAGTGATCTGGCAGAAAGCCACAAATGTTTTGAGGAACAAACCAAAAATATGGACATTCTGCAAAAATCTTGCACTGAACAGCATTTTGCCTTCACCAAGGATGATCCCAGTTGAGAGGTATGGTCACTTACTCAGACAACCTTTTATTTCTTAGAGAAGCTAACACAGTATTGAAGAGGTGCATACATAACTTCCATGGAGGCAAAATATTGCTTACAAACAAGGTTGTCAAGAACACAAACATTGCATCGTTTACACATACCACTCACCACATACAGAGACCCCCTTATGCTGAGGTACTTAAAAGAAACCTCTCCATACCTCAAAGATCTAAGCTGTCAAACAGCAGCACCTACTCTCAGCAAACAGTAAAGTACACATCAAAAGCAACACCTAACACTACACATAAGCCTAAACCCAATGATCCCCAAAGAACAAAACCCACAAGCACACACTTTACCTATTACTCTTGTTATACAGGATTCTACTGTGTGACAAACAGATGCCCCTATCACTAGGCTGGACAAGGGAAGCTAACGATTATTTGCCTGTCTGGAGCAAGGATTCACAATATCATGCATTCACTCAAGTCACTGCACCACAGATACCAATATGATTCTGTCATAGTCCATGTGGGTGTAAATGACCTGTGTTATACCTCAATGGACTACATGAAATGAGACATTATGGATATCTCTGAATGTGGGTCATAGACAGGTATGTACCTTGCACTGAACAGCATTTTGCCTTCACCAAGGATGATCCCACAGTATGAAGAGAACATAATTGATTGTAATAACTGGCTTAGTTTCTTGTATCACTCCAGGGGCATCTAATATAATCAGCATGGGAAGACATGGTAAACAGACCACATTGCTTTGCCAAGGATAGTCTGCACTTGTCACATATTGGCTAAAATTTTATCTATTCCCTTAGAGCCTTTTTTAGGCTATATCAAAATAACCAAAATAGCAACATAGAAAGAAAATAAATCAAAGCAAAAAAGCAACCTTAAGGTGTTACTGATCAATGATCAGAGCCTAAACAAGAAACTCCACACTCTACAAGCTCTCCTCACTCTGGAGAATGTAGACATCTGTGCTGTTACCAAGACTTATTTTAAAGCCACAGAAAGTCCTCTGGCAGCGAAAGGCTACAGTGCCTTCCACACATTTAGACCAACAGCAGCACAGAAGGCACTAAAGGTGGAGGTGTCTCGATCTACATTAGCAACAAATACAACTCCAGGCTGGTTAAACAGAATGATGCCCTTGAGTTCATCCATGTCCATGTCTCCATAGACAAGCTGCCTGGCCAGCTACAGATCACCCTCTATGATTAACTAGGCTCACAACTCTTACCTAGACCTACCAGAGCTGCTCACCATCCAACCAAATCCCGTATTCATTGAAAACATTAACTACCACCTAGAGACCGGAAAACATACACTGCCTCTAACTCACAGGCACAAAGTATTCTGGACTTTACCAACACAAGCACCCTGGACCAGATAGTGTGCACTCCACCCAGAGGATTAAACATATTGGACCTCATATTCACCAACATGGAAGAGTGTTTTACTCCCCTGTGTCATGTCCTCATTGCTGAAGTTGGACAATAAAGCTGTCTCTCTCAAAATAAAAATCAACCCAGAAAACCAAAAGAAACCATCCATAACATTTAGGAAGTCTTCTAAACCAAACTACATCCTATTAAAAGACGGTTTGTCAAAATTCAGAGTTCCCCCAAACCCCAATAACACAGCTACCTATGTAGAATTATTTACAGAAAATTCTAAATTGTTGCATTGAGGTTACCATGATAGTGAGAAGTAAACCCAGATTTAACACCAAATACAAACCTCATAGATGGAATCCTTACCTTAACAGGGTATAACAAAAGAAAAAAGTCATGGCCAAAATCAGAAAGAGCAACTCTCATGGAGACAAGAGCTCTCTGATTCAACTAAACAAGAAACTAAGAGGTCTAATGAAGTCTAACAAGCCCAATTATGATGTCAGGATAGCATCCCAGGCTAAGAACAACAAGGCTTTCTTCAGCTATGTCATGTCCTTAAAGGTAACACTCATCAGTGTGCAGAACTGGTGGTATATGGCACAACCTTCAGTGACCTGGTTGATATAGCTAATCTACTGGCTGGAAATTTATCTCTACTGTAACTTCACCCCCCCCCACTTCCCCTACTACCCCCTGTGAAAGTCCTTCTAGCATATTCATCCCCAACTATCAACAGGGAACAGGTCCTAGTGGTCTTGCTAAGGTCAAAAACACTGCTTCAATGGGCTGTAACATTATCCCTGGTTGCCTCCTAAATGGTCTAAAACCTGACGTAGGAGGCAGGACCACTTGAAGCACTTTTCAACTACAGCCTCAAAACAGGTTACATGCTTGGTGAGTGCAGGGCTGCAGTGGTCATTCCTCTTCATAAGGGTGGACTATCAACTGATTCAGGGAGATACAGACTCAGTTTGACAAGTCTGATATGCAAAGCTCTGGAACAAATTATCATGGAAATTATCAAAAGGGACATTGGTAACATACAGAACCTGGACCCATCCAAGTTTGGTGTTTGTTAAAGGAAGATCTTGCTTACTCAAGCTGGCAGACATTTTCAAGACGGTCACCAAGGCTATGGATAAGGGGAAAATGGTGCATTTCACCTACCTTGACCTGGCCAAGGCATTCAATACAATATCCCATTCAGGAATTGTTAACAAAATGTCAGATCTAGGCATAAATTCCTGCATAACTCAAGGGATTGCTGGCTGGCTCACAGATAGGATCCAAGAAGTCAGGATTGGTGAGACCACCTCTACCAGGAGACTGATCACCAGTGGAGTACCCCCAGGGTCCCTTGTTGGGCCTGCTCTTGTTTGGCATCTACGTTTTGAAAGTAAAGGCTAATGTCAAAGACCTCTAGCTCACCAAGTTCACAGACGATTGCAAACTGGGAGCTATCATAGATTTCCCCCATGACAGCAACATCCTACAAGAGGGTATAACACAAAGAAATGACTGGTGCCACAGATTAAAACTCAGTGCAGAGAAATGCATTATAGTGTCCTTTGGTTAATTGTCCACATAAGATAATTACTCCATTGATAAAACACTCGTAAGAGATGACCTGACAGTTAAGGATCTGGGAGCATATGTAGACAACAATATTTATTTATTTATTTATTTATTTGCATTAGTTTAACCAGGATAGTCCATTGGGCCCGAAGAACCCGTTTTCAATGGAGTCCTGGGGAGAAAAGCTCCACATACAGATTACACAAGGATGAGGATATACATATACATTACATTTGAGTTAAACTTTGTACAATGCATGTGATTAAACATGTAGAGAGAGCTAAAAAACACAGGTTATACGGGCTATGCTATATATATATATATATATATATATATATATATATATATATATATATATATATTTTTTTTTTTTTTTTTTTTTGAGGAGAGTCAGTTTGTATGCTGGTAGCCAGTGAGTAATGCTACCTGGAATTTTGAGTGACAGAAGAGAAAAGTAGTAGTGTAAAGAGTAGGTTATGAGGAGTGAGAGCAGTATACTGGTAGCTCAAGAGTAGTCCTACCTGGGGTATAGAGTGAATGAAGAGAAAGAGTAGTAGAGTAAAGAGTAGGTTATGAGGGGTGAGAGCAGGAGCATGCCCATGTGGAGGTTAGATGGGAGTGGAGTGAATATGGTCTTTGACAAACACGTAGCTAAGATAGTCAGAAAATAGTTCTATGTCATCCAACTCATAAGCAAGGGTATGGCATCCAAGTCTAAGGAAATTATAGTACCACTCTACTCCACCCTTATCAGGCCTGTCATTGGCATGTACCAAACCAGGCACTTGCAACAGCTGGAGTGCCCTTAAAGGTTCCTCATCAGGAGAATCAAGGATATGAATACCCTATCTACACAGATCGCCTTTAGGCCCTATCTCTGTACTTGGTCTCCTACAGGTTACTGACAGCATAGCATATAAGGCATCCTCAGATCCAGCTTTGATGGATCTCTTACAAATCAGCAAAACAAATAGCATCAGAAACACTAGATCCAAGGACCTGAACCTTGCCTGCGACACAAAGAGAGCATGCTGCTGGAGAGACCAATATGTGTCTCAAATGAACTCCAAGCTATGGAATAAGCTCCTCATCTACATAAAGCAAAGGTCATCCCTTACCCTATTTCAAAGAAACCTTGAACATTGGGTGGGAAATTTCAAATTCACCACCAGTCTGACCCCATTTATTTATTTAACATTTGTTGACTGGGCAAGTCTGACTAGGACAGAGCCTATTTTCAGTGAAGGCCTGGGGAGAAACACTTCAAAACACATAGGTTCATAGGTTCATAGGTAGGTACTAGGCTATCTGTCCAAGGGCATTTATAAGCCTAGCCAGAGTGTGTCAGCTTTCGCCGCCCCATTGATTAATTAACTGATCCTCTGTCAAGCAGAGCCAATGAAGTGATCCCAGGGGTGTATTTTCTGTTACCCATCCACTCGTCAAGGTTTCTCTTGAAGAGTGTTAGTGAGGGGCTCTGCCTGATGTAATTTGGAATTTTGTTCCAAAGCATGGGGAGTCTCTGTGACAGGAATCTATCCCTCCAGCATGTTCTATTTATTGTTGTGGCAAGGTTTAGCTCACTAGAGCACGTGGCTCGAAGTGACTTGGATTTTTTTAGTTGGAGCATGTCCATCAATTCTGAGTTGGACATGGTTTTGTAAGTCAGGCAGAGATCACCTCTGAGTAAGCGATATGCCACTGAGTGCAGCAGGAGTTTTTTCAGTTGGGCTGCATAGGACATATATTTGAGACCAGTAATCCTCTTGGTGAGGTATTTTTGTAGTCTTTCCAGCTGTTGGAAGTGTCTTGTGAGGTACATCCCAAATGGGGCATTTTACTCTATGATGGGTCTAATGAGTGACGAGTAGAGGGGCACTATAACCTCTTTATTTCTATATGCGAACCCTTTAGTAATTAGATGGGCCACATAGAAGGATTTCCTAACTACTTTGGCAATATGATTGTCAAAGGAGAGATTACTATCTACCTGGGTCCCCAGATCTCTTATTACCTCTTCTGTATTAAGGGGGCTGCCACCTATATGGTAAATCATGGGTGTTTTATTTTTCCCAAACAGGATGACTATGCATTTTTTGGCATTTAGCTTGAGGCCATGACTTTGCCACCAGGTGTCCTTCTCAGTAAGGCCCTTTTGGAGGATGTCCGTGTCAGCCGGAGAGTCAATTATGACTCCCAGTTTGCAGTCATCGGCGAACTTGGTTAGCCATAGTCCTCCTGTGTTTGCCTGTACTTCTGAGAAGTATATGCCAAACAGTAGGGGTCCCAGGACCGAGCCTTGTGGGACACCACTTGTGACTGGTTTAGAGTTGGACCTGGGGCCCGCTATTCTTACTGTGTGTGTTCTGTCTGTAAGCCAGTTGGCAACCCATCTTGTGACGTAGGGGTTTATGTTCAGGCTGGTGAGTTTTTCTGTAATACCTGAGTGAGCAATGGTGTCGAAAGCCTTGGCGAGGTCAAGGTAGGCTGTGTGATCCACCATTCCCTTGTCTATGGCCTTGGTGTCTGTCTCGAAGAAGTCAACCAGGCTTAGTAGGCATGATCTGCACTTAACAAAGCCGAACTGGGTCGGGTCAAGTGTTTGGAGGTTCCCAATGTCTTTGTTAATGAGTTCCATGATGATGCACTCCATAGCCTTGCAGACCAGGCTAGTCAGGCTTATGGGGCGATAGTTACCAGGGTCAGTTGTGGCCCCTCCTTTGTGGAGAGGAATAACCGTTGCTGTGCACCATTCTATGGGCACATAGCCTGTGGAGAGGCTGAGGTTGAACAGCGTGTTTAGGTGGGGAGTTAGTTCGTTCGGTAGTTTGTGCAAGATGCAGCCTGGGGCACCATCTAGTCCCATTGATGCTGTGTTTTTGGCTTTTGAAAGGGCTGCTTTCACCTGTGCATCTGTGATTTTTGGGACACTACACTTTTCCGGTATTGTTGTGGGCCCTTTTGGAGGTGAGAGGGGGGTGAAGTTTGCAATTAATCAATCTGCCAGGATTTGTGCTATTTTGCACTAGTTCAGTGCATATCTGTGAGTTGCCACTTAGATTCTTAACATAGCTAAAGAAGGCTTTGTGGTTATCTTTTGAATCCTTGGCTATTTTTCTTTCAAAGTTAGCCTTGGATGATTTCATGAGGGACCTCAGTTTCTTACTGATACTGCTCAGGGATATCTTTCCTTCTTGGGATTTGCTTTTTTTCTGAACTAGTTTCCTCCTTCTGTTGTATAGCCTGTTTATTGCAGGGGTCCACCAAACTGGTTTCCTTCTCTTACAGGAGTGAGGTTTGGTTTTGCTAGGGATGGCATGATCCATGCATCCTTGTAGGTGCTCATAGAGTGCATTTGTAAAGGTTTCTGCATCTTGGGCAGCGTTATCCTTTAGCGTGGGGGATGTGAAACTTACCACCTCTGTCTTAAGTAAGGTGAAGCTTGCTTTAGAAAAGTTTTTTACTGTGGTTTCCTTAGCTGGGGGTGGTGGTGGGGTGTGATCATCCAGAGTGATTAGTTTATGGTCGGATCTAACCAATGATGGGTTGACCTCCGGTCTGGAACACCTGTCGCCCATGTTGCTGATGACCAGGTCCAATATGTTTTCACCTCTGGTAGGGGAGTTTACCAGCTGATCCAGGGCATTTGAGTTGATGAATTCCAGGAAGCACTGGGCCTGGGAATTTATACTCGAGTAGTTTTCCCAGTGAATGGTAGGGTAATTGAAATCGCCCGATATCAGGGTGTTTGGTAGGACCTTCATGTTTTCCATTGTCTCTAGAAAGGTGGAGTGGTAGTCCTGGGTCATGGAAGGTGATCTGTAGTAGGCCACAATTTGCATTGCAGATTTGCCCGATGTTAGTTGCACATGGATGATCTCAGAGGTATCATGCTGCGCCACTAACCTGGAGGTGTAGGTATCCTTGATGAATATGGATACACCCCCTCCTTTTGTGTTTTGGTCCATGTTCTGTGACCGAAACGTGTGGTATGAGTTGTAGCCTGGTAGTGCTGGGGTGCTCTCTGGAGCCTTGAACCAGGTTTCAGTTACTGCACAGATGTCGATGTTCTCCATACTGAGGAGTGCTTCGAGCGCGTGCATTTTGAGATTTAAACTCCTGGTGTTGAGTAGCATAACCCTCAGTTTTTTGTTAATTGGTTTACAGAGGTGGGTTTGACTTTTGAGCCTTGCCTAAAAAATGCACTATGGGGGTAGCAAGAGCCTTGGCCAGTATTCGAAAGCCTAGGGGTGACAGGTGCAAGCTGTCTCTTGTGAAGCAATGCGGCTTGTCGAGCATGTCGTCCCAGGCTGACAGACACTGGATCTCCTTTGAATGACACCAGAAGCTTAGCCAATTGTTGAAATTGATCATTTTTTCTTTATACTGAAGTATCATTCTTGGTGAGGGCAGGATGCTACTCAGGGTCAGGGTCATACTAGCCTGGGCTACATGATCAGAGAGCTCTTCCATGTCTCTTTTCATGTAGTTCAGGGAGGTACGTCTTAGGTCATTCACACCAACATGAATAATGACAGAGTCATATTTGTACTTGTTCTGGAGTGACCTGAGTGGTTGTGTTATGTTGCGGATTCTGGCTCCCGACAGGCAGCTAACAGTAACCTTCTGCTTGTCCAGCCTAGTGAGTGGGACATCAGTGTGCCTGACTATAGAGTCACCTATTACTAGTGTGTTAGGTATGTTATTTTTCCTTAAGGGCTGTGATTGTGCGCACACTGATTTTGTGTTTTATGTGTTGTCTGGTTTGTGACGGGAAGTGCAGGTTGTTTGGGTGTCTGCTTTGGAGGTCTCTGATGCTTTTGCAGGTTTTTATTTAGAGCCTCCGAGTATGATTTTGTGTATTTATGTGTATTTTTGCCAGTGCTGTTTTAGTAGGTCTGTGTGTGGCTGGAGTTGTGGTGCAAGTGTTAACCTTCTTCTCTTGACTGTCTGTTCCAGTCTTGGGTGGAGACAGCTTAGCTTCCAGTTTGGCTGTATAATTGCATCTCTTGCATATGTTAGTGTTTTGTGGTAGGAGGAGAGGGTTGTCTGTGTACATGAGGCAGTTGTAACATTGCCTCAGGATACCCAGATTCACCAACTGGACTGGAGAGTACACCTGAAGTTGCCTTTTGGTCATGCCTGAATATTAGGGTGAGCTGCTTAGTCGCTTGGTTGGTGATGGGTGAATAAAGAGCCTTGCCCTGCTGGGCAATCAGTGTTAGGGTATATTAATGCTTGCTATTAAGTGCATGAGGTCTGAGCAAGTGCTGGGCTGTAAGATGCTTTTTGAGTGCTTAGGTTGAGAGTTAGACTAGTTTCATGGGAAAAACTGAAGAGGAGACTTAGTGGAACCGGGAATAATTTAACTGTAGCTAACCGGCACTGCCCGGTGCGCAAAACTATGCAAACATGGTTTTTATAGTAGGGAAATGAAAGAGATAGAAATTAGCCCAAAATGGCCAATAAACTACTAACTTCTAGGCTGGAACCACTCCTCCATGGACAGATAGGTTGCTTAAAGCTCCCCTCTCTCACAGGTGAACAGAGAATCTTCCTTCTATCCAAGTAAGGTACGGGCAACTCAGAAACTAGTATCAGAGCCCTGAATTCAGCACTAGCCTGAAAACTGGATTATACTAGCTTAGAAAGGCGGGAAACAAGGATTTTTTTTTTGAAAAGATAAGGCAAAAACAGTAAAAAAATACACTTAAAACAGCTTCAAACGACTACAAACGATCAGAAAAGGCACTTTACTGTGTAGCCTACAACAGTTAAACAAATTATTTAAAAACAACTTTTTAAAAGTGCAGGCAGTCAAATAAGTACAATATGTGAAAAAAAACAAGCTTTTAAATCGCAATAAATGCTGGAAAAATCTGTGTTTAGGCGGAAAACAGTTAAGTACAGCAAGAAAGTACAGAAAATTGATACTTAATCACTCCAAGGTCTCTCTCCTAAGCTAGAAGGCTTGTATCAGTTTAAGGCTTTCTAATGCTACCAGTAGGTTAGTTACAGGAAAGATGGGAAACAAGTGCAGATCTGGTCTTTTAAACCAGAAAGTTGAAAGAGATGGACAAACTGTCCAAATGGTCAATAAACTACAATTTCTGGGCCAAGAACCTCTCCTCTCATGGTAGACAGGCTACCTAGTGCATACCACTCCCACTGATAAGCTAGAAGGCTTCCCTCCAACACAGAAAGGCTTGGGAGGCTCAGAAGCTTACAAAGAGTCCTGGAATACAGCAAATCTGTACCTGGACTAGTTACAGGAAAGGCGGGGAACAAGTACAAACGTAGGCTTTTAAGCCATCAAGTTGAAAGAGATGGAAAACTGCCCAAACGGCCAAATAAACTACAATCTCTGGGCCAAAACTCACTCTTCCCATGGAGGATAGGCTACCTAGTGCTTACCACTCCCACTGATAAGCTAGAAGGCTTTCTTCCAACACAGAAAGGCTTGGGGGCTCAGAAGCTTACTAACAATCCTGGATACAGCAACTCTGTAACCAGACTAGGCTAGTTATAGGAAAGGCAGGAAACAGGCACAAGTGCAGATTTCAAACCAGAAAGTTGAAAGAGATGGAAAAAACTGCTCAAACAGCCAATAGCTACAATTTCTGGGCCAGGGACCACTCCTCTTGTGGTAGATAGGCTACCTGATGCTTACCACTCCCACTGATAAGCTAGAAGGCTTCTCTCCAACACAGAAGGGCTTGGGGGGCTCAGAAGCTTACAAAGAGTCCTGGACACAGCAGATCTGTACCTGGACTAGACTAGTAACAGGAAAGGCAGGAAACAAGTGCAACCATAGGCTTTTAAATCAGAAGGATGAAAGAGATGGAAAAGCTTTCCAAATGGCCAATAAACTATAATTTCTGGGCCAGAAACCACTCCTCCTGTGGTAGATAGGTTACCTAGTGCTTACCACTCCCACTGATAAACTAGAAGGCTTCTTTCCAACACAGAAAGGCTTGGGGGCCTCAGAAGCTTACCAACAGTCCTGGATACAGCAAATCTGTACCTGGATTACACTAGTTATAGGGACCAAACGCAAAACAGGCTTTAACCAGAAAGTAGAAAGAGATGGAAAAACTGCCCAAACAGCCAATGAACTACAATTTCCTGGCCAAAACCCACTCTTCCCATGGTAGATAGGCTACCTAGTGCTTACCACTCCCACTGATAAGCTAGAAGGCTTCCTTCCAACACAGAAAGGCTTGGGGGGCTCAGAAGCTTACCAACAGTCCTGGATACAGCAGGTCTATATCTGGACTTGACTAGTTACAGGAAAGGCAGGAAACAAGCTTAGAATTTTTTTTTTGTTACAGAAAAGCTGCTAAAACAGCAGTAAATACAATTCAAATTGTAGTGCAGACCAGTACACCTGAGCATGTAGCAACACTACAGCAAATACAGTTCAAATAAATGCAATTAAATTAACAAATGACTAAAAAACAAGTGCAGAAGGCAGTAAATTAGAAGGCTACTAACAAGCAGTAATAAGAAACATGAGGTCTGTAACTTAGAACTTATTTTTCTCACTAACAAAGATCCAATCAACCATTTTAAAGCACAAACTTTCTTCCTGCAATTGGTCTATCCTAAATACTCTTCCCAAACATTCTCCACTCTCATGCCCCAAATAGACTGGTTAACAAAAGAAACCAAAGCAAAAATTAAACTCCTCCCTAGACCGTATAATATTTCAGCAGCTTAGAAACTCAGGACAAACATCAGACTAACCCTAAAAGTTCTGGGCTGGTTTTAATAACCTCCTCCATCCTGGAAAAACAACTACCCCAACCCCTGAGAATCTTACTGGTCAAGAACCAGAAATAGTAGCCAATACCTTCAACACTTTTTACTGAGACCATCCAATCCTTAGCCAATCAACTACCCACCTCTTCCTCCTTAACTCTTCCTGATGACACAGCTACTCTCTCCTTCAAATTACAACCAGTTTCTACCTCCTACATCTATTAAAAATCACCTCCCAGCGGAATACCTTCAAATATCGTCATGTCATTGCCTATCCTGTATCAATACTGATTAATAGATCCATTACTGAAGCCACTGTTCCCCCATTTGGAAAATTTTCCACAGAAATAGCTAACTATAGACCTCCATTAGCTAAAATCATGTGTTCACAAACAACTCCTACACTACCTTACCCTCCATAATCTATTGTCTACAACTCAGCATGGCTTCCGCCCCACCACAGTACTACCACTGCCTTGTAGACTCAGTCAATAGTAACCTAACATCCTCTGCCATCTTTCTTGACCGGTTAACCACCAACTACTACTATATACCTTGCAAACCCTCCATCTGGACAACTTGGCCCTAAACTGGTTTAAGGATTACCTTGCAGGTAGGCAACAAGCAGTCCAATGGCAAAATAATATATCTCATCTGCTCTCAAACAATATTGGTGTTCCACAGGGCTCCATACTTGGTCCTCTTCTTTTTTCTATTTTCATAAATGATCTGCACACAGTCAACCCTGCAGCCACCTGTATTCAATATGCAGATGACACAACCCTGATATGCTCCTTTATCTCTCTTCAAAATCTACAAGCAGCTACCCAGCAGTGTTTAACCAAAGTTGAACAATGGTTCTCTGACCAGAAACTTTTACTCAACCGTTACTTCTATTTTTCCCCACTTCCCTACCCCAAGAACTACCACCTGATAACTCCAGGACCTTTTTTGTGGAATCCTCTAATGGCACCATCATTGAGCCCGTCCCCCATACCAAGCTACTTGGTGTCACTATTGACCATAAGCTTAACATGCACATCGCCCAAACTATTAAGACAGTTAACAAGAAACTTGGGTCAATGTACAGAATCAAGAACTTTCTTACGCATGCAAAATTAACCATTGCTGACTCCATCTCATTTCCACCCTACTATATGCCTCACCAATACTAGCTTTCCTCAACAAACGTGATCTTAATAACCTCTCTACCACCTACCATCATATTGCCAGATTTGTAACATCCTCAACCTCAAAAAACTTGGCTGGTTGGAACTGCCCAATCTGCTTAAACTAAACCAACTCTCCAAGCATTCAAAATAATCAATCATCCAGAGAAAACCCCTCGCTGACCAAAATTCTGACCCCTACACCAACTTAAGTAGCCTACGATCCTCAAACAGTATTCAGATATTAACCATCAAATCTAATAACATGGTGATGCTCGGTTCTTTTATGCTAACTCCATTGAACAACCTCAGGCTCATGACCTCACTCAATCAATTCAAAACTAATCTCAAAGAATTTCTTAAGTCTCAATGGTTATGCCCATGTTCCAACCCTGACTAATTTCCCACAGGACCATTAGTATCTAATTCCTTTCTACCTCACAATTCTTTATCCTGTATCTTACTATCTCCTCAGGTATCTATGTCATCTGGCCATCTCAACAAATGTTTGGACATGTATCCAGCTAGACTAGCCCGGTCAACAAATGTAAAATAAAATAAAATAATAAAAATAAATAAAGTGCAGAGTAAGAGCGACTGAACAGATAACAGCACGCAGAAGAGCAACTATGACATTTCTTAGGAATGTGGGATGAAACCAGAGCACCCAAAGGAAATCCATACAAACACAGGGAGGACATGCAGACTCCACACAGAAGGCACCCCAGCCGAGAATTGAACCAGAGAACCACTTGCTGTGAAGTGACAGCATTAACCGCTGGACCACTGCACCACCTATGTCCCTAATGGACAGAAGTTGACAGTAAGCAAATTAAGACCCAACTAACATATCCCCTCCACATAACCTTTAGGTGCCTCTTCACTAACATAAGCAACTATATAGGTGTCCAAGGAATATGGGAACAAAACTAGGTTGGGTTGCACAGATAGGCTTGTAAAGCCCTTGGTGGTCATTAGCCTAGTATAAAACTATGAACCTATAATAACAAATTTAAAAAATTGCCTCTTTCAATAGAAGCTACTTTTCCAGCCAATTAGTGACCATTTATTCCCTCTTTTATGTTTGCAGACTTTCTGTTTCTGCAAGCACAGAAAATTAGAAAAATAATTGGCTAACTACACTGACCTCCCAAAGTTCAGTGCATTTAACTAATCATGTCCTATATTTGGCAACAGATCCCTGACTATAGAGCTTCACGGGCAGTTTGTAGTTTAATTTTAGCTTGTTAAGTAAAGATATGCTGAATTTCTTTGCTTAAAACATAAAATAAAATAGAAAAATGTCCCATGGACTGGTAACAAACAGTTTGCAGACAAGCACCAGTCCACACTTTCAGTAGTAATATCCTATACTATTGCCCTCCAACCTATTCTACCAGCATTTTTGCTCTAACTGACCAGCATAAAGTGTAGATATACCCTTTGGCTACGATCCTAGCTGTTGTTGCCAGTAGATGCCTGCGAAAATGGACAGAATGTAAAAAATTCTCCTCTTCAAATGCCATGGTATTTGAATGGACAGTATAAGGCTAACCAGCCTATGGCTGCTAACATTTAGTATGATGTTTCTGAGTATAGTTTACAGAATGAATCTGACAGATATTAATAATCACAATGTGGAAAGCAACATTGTTTGAGCCTGACCGTAATGCGGGCAATATCTGAAAAGCCAGCCCTGACTGGTTAAAAATGCTGTTATGACCTACTACGTAACATATGTAGGGCAGATTATATTATGTATTAGGCTGCTTTCTGCTGCACAGGTGCCACATTCCAAGGAGTGGACACTAAACAGCCTGCCAGATAGATATGAAGCTTCTGAAGTGAACCAAACACCTGCAATACTCTGTTAATCACAATGATTAATTTCCTGTACAAAAAATATTGTAAAAAACAGAACTTTGAGAAATATTCGTCACATGAAAATATAGACATATTTCTGCATAATTACAATTTTTATTTTGTTTCTATTTCAGTTTTATTATATTCAACAATATACATAATAAATAATTTCTGTAGGGTACACCCACTGAAAAATAAGATCAGTAACTTAATATGAGTAAAAAGATTCTAGCCTGAACATTGTATGAGTCTTTCCTACCCTGTCACACAATTTTTATGTATTATAAATATATTTAGTTCTATTCAATTCTGCAACAAAATGTTCAAATCTGTTTAATTTCAAATTTTAGAGCACAAACACTGATAGCCATTTGCAAATCAGTACAGTCTCACAATGAAAACAGACTTGGCATAAACAGTAAACTCTACTTTTGAAACTCACATTCATTGAAACAGTACTGAAATCCACATTCAAAGTAAATGCATTTGGCCAGTGGTAGATTGTTTATCTTTGGGCTGTTTTCAAACCATAGGCCCCTTGCACACATTTTTTTGGACTTTGTATTCTTTGTTTCATTTTCCTGATTGTGTAAATTATATTCCTTGTGTAATACAATACGACTTGTTAGAGTATGTTTTAAATTTGTAGTTTTGAACATTTTTCCATTAAGTAATGAAAAAATGTATGAACCAATAATGACAAAACTACCCATTTCAGAACATTTCAACCATAAAAGGCCACTCAAACTTCTGTCATTACAGTCCACCAATATCAGTCAATGCACGCAATCTCTGCAAAAGTAAAAGTCATCTTAATAATTGCACATTAAAGAGATCTGTAACTAATGAAGATGTTGCTGCTGGCAAACACATTTAAATTTCAGTGTTTCATCTACAAATTCAGTGCCTGCTGCCCTTGAAGAATACATTGCCTATGTTACCTGAAAAAAACACTGGCAAGCTGATAGGAATAGAAAATGGCTGGCAGAGCAACAGGTTCATAGTTAACAAGCATCTTATCCAAAGGAGTGGACACTCAGGAGTGCAGTACCCCATCACCCCTTAAAGTACACAATCCATCTATTTGATGTAGGAGTAGAACCCAAAGTCTCGTACACAAGAATCAAGTATGCTACCTGTTGCGCTATTAACACTGCATTTAAATTCTGTAGTGCAAACACTGGCAGCCATTTGCTAAACAAAACAGTTGCACATTGAAAACAAGACTTAGCATGAGCAGCAGTAAACTTCTCTTCCCTTGACTCACAATTCCTTGAAAATTCACTGAAACTTGCATTCCTTGTGCAGTCTGGTAGTTGGTGTAGAGGATTCAGGCTCTTGATTCCTATAACCAAGGTACAGGATTTGAGCCTGACCAAGCTGATTAACAAACCTGCCATCCCTAACTAGAGCATTATATACACCCCCCCTTAAGGAATGTATGTTTTGCCCACGGCAGCAAGCAAGTTTAAATTCTGTACAGGGTAAGAAGCAGCAGAAATGCATAGACAGACACAGTACTTTCTTAAAGAAGAAACATAATTACATTTTTTAATTAAAAAATAAATGTTGTGGCAGCCCCCCCCCCAGCCAGAATGCCCTAGGCAACAGCTTAGGTTGCCTAATGCTGGATCCGGCTCTGATAGGAACCCTCAGTATTTGTCATGATGTCTGCATTAGCACTTCACTTATCATGCCATCTGGCAAATCATGTTTTATTATGAGGTTCCTTTATAATGCTTAAGGTTGCAGTAGCCATATTCTAAACTTTCATTTGGCCTGTCAGATCATCATAGAGAAGGGGGTACATACAGACAGAGTGAGTATAAGAAATCAAACTTTAAAGCAGAGAAAAGTTCTAGCCTAAATGTAAAAAAATTGTGTAAAAGAAAATCCTTGTTGTCAAAAGAATAAGATGCATCTGTAATGAGAGTAATTGTCCCATGCTTTCCCTCTGTATGTCTGTCATCCCCTCTGTATGTCTGTCATCCATGCAGTCATTCTCTGATTGCCCACTTAATCCATTTCAGGGCTACAGAGGAGTTGTAGTGTATCTTGGCACTCCATGGACACGAGAGAAATCTCTGTGTGTGGGGCATAAGCCCATTGTAGGACTCGTACACACCTACACGTGAACAGAGAGAGACACACATACACATACACTTAAACACTGCACACATGCACCTCTGTATAATTTGGAAGCTTGACTGTTCATCTACAACACATCTTAGGATATGGAAGAAAACAGAAGCAATGCTGAAAACCCACATAAACAAGAAATGTGAACTCAGCACAGAAGGCGTTCCAGCTAAGAAATAAACTGGAAAGTCAGTTAAATTTATTTTGCAAGGTACGTATACATACATACATACATACAAATATTTCAGGCATGGGCAATAATGCCCTTCTAGTCTGCCAATATACCAAATCAGTTATTCCAATAAGTGTTCAGGTTGTTCTTAAAAATATTTAAAGATGGTACTTGCTTTAATGTAATTTGGTAGTCTGTTCCATGCACCAGCTATTCTCTCAGAGAACCAATTAACGCATCTCTCATTTTATATAATCTTCTACATAGATTGTCTGATGATTCTCTACTACTTTTTGATAACCCAAAACATTACCAGAGGTAGTTGTTCTAATTGCTCTATATACCTGAATAAGGTCTCCTCTTAAATATCTATATGAGACACCGTACAAGTTCAGATATTTTAGTCTTTCATAATAAATTATTTTCACCTCCATCGATGCCCTGAGTATATTTTCTCTATATTCTTTCTCATTTACTACAATTACAGTTATTCTTGTTTTCTTATAGGGTTTCCATATTGTTATACCATACTCAGTTTTGGGTCTAATGTAACTAACAAACAATGACTTCATCATTTCTAACTTGCTACACTTTATACATCTTTTTATATAACCTATAGTTCTATAACTTGCATTAACAAATTGGTTGATGTGATTACAAAAACTCAAAGTTGGATCTACCCATATAGCCAGGTACTTAAATGAATCAACACTTTCAATCACGTTGTCCTGTATTAAATATTCATCTTTCAGTCAAAGTCTCTCAAATCTCATATGCTTAATTTTTGATATATTAATCATCATATTATTCTCCTGTGCCCAAATGGTTAGTTTAGTCAAGTTCTTTTGCAGACATGCCTTATCTGTAACACATGTAATCAGTTTACCCATTGTCAGGTCATCTGTATATAGACTGTAGAACACCTCAGATGAAAAAGTTAGGTCTGAAATATACACTCTAAACAAGTATGGGCCTGGGACATAACTCTGTCTAATTGCTGTATATTTGCCATGTCCTATTTGGAAGTTAAGCACCCATCCATCTTCTCAAGAGTACATTGATGTCTAGTTGTTATAATTTATTGATCAATGTTTGTGTATGAATGGTGAAGTTAAGTCTGTATAAATTACATCACAGCACAATTTTTCATTCATAGCTGCTATTATATTGTCATATAACATCATGTTACAGGTGGTTATAGACCTATTTTCAATATATGCATATGGAGATATGGTTCAAGTCCCAGCATTTCTGATTCTGATAGTAATTTATCCAAAATAACCTTCTTCATTATTGCTCTACAACATGAAAATAAACTTATGGGTCTGTATGACTCTGGGTTTGTCCTCCCCCCCCTTTCCCTTAAAGACAGGTTTAACAAGTGCTTGTCTCCAGTCTTGAGGAATCTCCCCATATTTAAACGACCAAGTGAATAACAGATATAATGGTACTGTTAAGTTCATGCTAAAGTCTTCTCGGGTCATTATTACTAATTATGTCTCCTCTTTGTACTTTGTTTATGTCCAGTTTGCATAGCTCTTTTACAATATAATATATCATATTTTAAAATGGATAGCCCAAACAGAATTTGCATATATGATGCACTATTTCTTTAAAAAGATGGGGGGGGGGGGTTAATGCTAGAGATTAATTTGAAGGTATAGCATTAGGACACAAGCTTAAAACTGCTGATGTCATTAGGGTAGCTCAAAAAAGATGTCAGTAATTAAAGTAAATGTGACTTTAGACGTACATATAGACGTTCTCTTTTGCTGGAAAAAAACCCATCAAGATTATATTTGCTTGTAGGACATATTCATTTGGATGGCTGACTCTCATAAATACTCATAAACACTGTATTTTTTTATTTCTTTTAAATGACTGGGAAATACTGCATAGAAAAATGATGATGAGATTTTAGAAATGCACACCATATTACTGTAGAATACTGCTATAGTGCTAGGCTCATCAGTGCTGATTTTACTGTTAGATGACTCCTTTTATCTTTCTAAGAACAACTGTGTAACAGTTCAGCCATTTCCAATATCCTTCCATAAACATTTCCCAAAACCATCGTATGTTGCCTTAAGCAAAGTTATAATGAATGATAAACCACTGGGTGTGAAGACCCTATACAGGGAGGGGTGCAACAGTAAGAATCTCCCCAGAAAATCTGTCCATCTTCCAGGATTCTGTTTTGAATGTTTTTGCTTTAGCATCTGTAATGCTTGTCATATCAGTCAGATATGGTATTTATGTCAAAGCTCAGACTAACAAGGATGTCCTTGAGTTCAAAACTGTCCTATTTGACATAAATGGTTACCATACTAGTAAATAAAGGCTTCATAAAAACAAAGAAGACTATATAGCTCTACTGATCAACTGACTTCTTTTATGCAATAAATCTTTTTTGACAGACAAAAGCAAATGAAGAAGTTAAAAAGCAAACCAGCGAGGTGGCCCATAAGTATTAATAAACTATATAATAAAAGGAAGAAACTCCTTAAACTATATAGTACAATAAAAAAAACCTAAATTAAAGAGAAAAATCAAACATCTAGATAAAAAAAGCAAACTAAAAATAAACAACAGAAAAACAAAGGCATCCCATGAATTTAGACTAGTGACAGAAGCCAAAGAATCCTTCTTTAGTTATTTCAGGAAAATAAGAAATAGCAGCCAACATTGATCAGAGGTTATTCATAATGGTACTAACTACTCCAAATCAATCTGGAAGTACTCTCCAAAACAAAGAAAACCTCATCTGTGAGGCCTGATAACATACCTGGTATGCAAAATTAATAGTACTAAACAAGCACTCCTTAATTTGTTCCCTCCAACTGGCTTTGTCCCACAGGTGTAGCACACAGCTGTTGTGATATCACCCACATCACCCACAATGGTGGCCCCACCACTGAGCTCAGAAATTACAGACATCACTCTAATGAGTCTTATATGCAAAGACATAACTGACCTAATTAACTATGATATCAAAAATCTCATCAGACCTGAACCCTAGCAGTTTGGCTTTGTCAGGGTTTGATCTTGTCTAATGAATCTTATGAACTTCTTTGAGAGGGTTACTTAGGCGTAGACTAAAAGCAAACTGTTCACACAGCATATACTGGTTTAACTAAGGCATCTGATACCATACCACATGCAAATATAAAAAACAAGCCGCTGGAGCTTGACCCATATGTGGTTAGCCCGATAGCCAAATGGCTTAGTAACAGGACTCAGAAAATAAGAGTAGAGAGTATGTTCTCTGACAGCATGAAGATGACCAGTCAAATTCCTCTGGAATCTGTACCGGGATGGTATCTGCTTCTTAGAGCTCCTTTAATAAAAGCAGGATCTCTGGCTAACAAAGTTTGCTGATGACCGTAAGCCAGGAGTCACCCTCTGACATATGAGCATTCCAACAGGAAGTTATATGTCAATAGCTGATTTACTAAAATAGGTTAAAAAGTGTAACATTCTAGTATCTGGTGAGCACCCCCTAGTTTCAGCTTGTAGTATAGCTAAGCAACCACTTCTGAATAAAGAGGTAATGAGAGACCTAGGTACTTGGGTGGACATCTTCCTTAAGTTTGGCTATTACATTACAGTGATGGTTAGGAAATTCTTTTACCTTGCACAGGTTATAACAAAAGGTAATTCTATCAGATTAAAATATGTTCTTACCTTCTTGTATTACACATTGATGAGACCCATCACTGAGTACAATGCACCCTTTGGGATGTACCTCACTAAGAATATCAAACAACTGGACAGACCCCAGAGGGTTAGTTCTAAAAACATCATGGCCTTAAAACAACCATATAGAAGCCTTAGGGGTGATATCTGCATTGCATATGCAGCAGTAAAAGATCTAGTAGTCCAATAACTCTCATACTTGTTATAGATTTGTCATGCAGCACCTACCCTTCCTTGGAACAGACTTCATCTCCATGTTAAGCAGTGAAACACACTGTATTTAAAAATGAGTGGGACAGCTGGATGGGTATTCATAAATTCACCCTGATATGACTGGCCTAATCCTCCAGAAAATGGAGAGAAGACTTAATAGTAGGTACTATCAAGATAGAAATAGCCTTGCAACCCAGTTGCCTTGAAAATCCTATGATCCTATGGAGATGTTTATCCTAGTTCAGGCATAACAGGAAGAGAGAGATGACTGTTTGACTTGGCTGTATCTCTTGGTACTGCTTGTACATCTTCTTTGAGACATTTTTTTATATTGCCATCGGATGCTCCATACTCCTTTCTATGAGAGAAGTGCCTTGACTGAATACTTGCTGCAGAGTATAATTTTTAGTTGTCTTTCGATGGAGGCACTTAGTTTATAAACAAGATCACCTGTTTATACTCTGTCTTTGGTGTCACCAGATTTGTTTTCAGGGAAGCTACCTGGTCCTGGTTTAGTTTCAACAAACAGTTTAAATAGTAGCTTCACCGCTATCAACATACCCATTTTTTGTGTTACAATTATGATGCAGTGACCACATTTTTTACTCCTGTTCCTGGCTCTGTTTTGGAGAACAATGAGCAATAGGGCACAGGTGAACTTGATGCATTACCAGTTACTCTTTGCCAGGAAATGGAATTTCAGATGAAAATGGTAACAGTTCATTCAGGAATTTGACTGAATCATTAAATGAGCAACACATTACTAGTTGCTTACACCCAAACCTTTTACTGGTGAGACTTCAAAATATATTAACAATACAACTGAATATTATGTGAACCTTCTGAAACAGAACAAGAACTTTGGTAAAAAACTTTCTAAGATTAAAAGTTTACAACTTGATAACAGTTATTGTCAAGCATGTTTGAAGAATGACTTCATACCAAAGAGGTTTAGATTTCATAAGTTTCCTAATGGCACTATGCCTAATGCCAGTCTCCACAAAGAACTGATTGCTTTATTCAAAAAGTCTAGCATGGAATATTTAGATATTTTAATTCAGTACAACCATGAAATTATAGAAAAGTTAAGCAAAGAGTTTTAGAACTTGATGTACTATCTTTTATTTGAAAGCAGAAAGAGTTTAAACAATTGTGTGTTTAATAAAATTAGGAAGCATGTAGAAGTGGTGAGCCTCAGGAAGGAGAAACAATTTGAAGGGGACAGAAAGGAGTACAATTCAGGGAACATATATAGAATTTCAAGCAACAAGGTGGTTAATATATCTGCCATAACCCTTGAGGCTGTTAATTCTAATGAAACAGAGAGCAATGTTCAGACCCTCCAACCCTCTAGCAGTCTGACAGGATTGTGAATCAATGACCAGTGTAATACTCTGGTCACAACTCATAAAGGAGGAAGGGTCAGAAGAATTATTTTTTATTTTTTTATTTTTATTTAACATTTGTTGACCAGGAAAGTCCGACTAGGCTCCAGTTGCATGTCGTTTGAATTATCATTCCAAACAGGGGCCACCAACATCATGGTAACTTTTTCTTCTACTAAGTCTTCTGAGTCTGATTTCCATATAAACAATTTCAGTTGTGTGGTCATTTCTGAGCCTCACATCAGTTTTGTCAAGACAGGGTTCACCTTTATTCCTTCCAGGAGATTTAATTTGGCTTACACCATCATTGAATTTAAAATGTGCTTAAGAAAGTTGATCTTTCAGTTATGGTTTCCTGTAACTTTTGTGGTGATCTTACTGATTTTCTATTGATAAGGTGGTCTGAGTGGAACCCTCCATACCAATATTTAACCTTGTTTGAAAGGATTTCTATTAAGGAGTTTAGAAGGCTGTCATGTGAAACATATAAGCATCTGTGCTACAACTTAAACAAGACATAATTTAATATTTTAAATGACTTGTCTAACTACAAGGATGTCAGGGTTATGACACCTGACAGAGGTGGGGGTATATTGCTGATGAACACATGGGATTACCTAGGGAGAATGATGAATATGATACTCAAAAATGTTCATTACCAGACTGTCTCTCTAAATGAGGTATATCAGGCATATAGAGCCATTGATTTGGTGTTACAATATTGTTTGCTTGGGGGTGCTATTTCTAACCAAGACGTTAACTATTCACATGCATCCCAGTAATTTTTGGCATCCCTAAGATTCATAAAAATGTGCATGATCCTCCTGTATGACCAATTATTTCTGCTGGGGGATATAAGACTCAATCCCTTGCCATCTTTATTTACAAGAAATTGAAACATTTTTTATATTCATTTCCATGTACTGTTAACTTTTTGGGAACATTTAAGGAGATGGTTTGTGAGTAGAGTGACTTACTTGTTACTGGGTATGTCAAGGATCTTTTCACGGTGATCTCAGGTTCTGAGACTACATTAGCACCAACATATCTATAATCAACACAGTGATCAACAACCTCTATCTGTTCATGGAACTTCTAAAAACTGTAGTAACAAAATCAAAATGAAATGAAGGTCACAGTAGCAAGAAAACTGTTAAAACTGTTTATTTGTGAGCACTTTGGTCCATCCACATCAAATGAACTTCATCAGACCTGTTTTTATTTTGTTCATGGAACTTCTACTAAAAAACCTATTCACCCTCGAGGGTAAATACTTTAAACAGACTTCTGTGATTATGATGGGGACAGCTTGCTTATGTTACTTGGAACATGTCCATATTTTTGAGAGCAAATGCAAACATTTTCCCAAAACATACTATATGTTTTTGGATGACATCTTTTTTATTTGACAAGGGACTAGGGACATTCTCAGAGTTTATGGAATATCTGGAGATTTCAACTGACTTTTTACTTTCAAAGTGAAAGATTTTAGTATTGCTTTTTTAGACATTATTTTATACAAGAATGTGACTAAGGAGTGCTATGAATCTGACCTGCACAGGAAATTACCTTTTCTAATAGTTATCTGCATTTTATAGAGCACACACATTTGCTCAGAAAAAAAAGTATTGTAAAATGGCAGTATATATTTCTTTCTATGTTAATCTCAGAAGAATAATTTTGTGTACAGTGTGATCACCCAAGAACAAAGTTTATTAACATAAAGTATCCCCTAAACTGCCTGATGAAATGTTGGTTTTGGTTAAATCTGGTAGGAGTGACAAATATGCACCTATTTTGAGTAAACCACTGGAGGGCAAAATTCAGAACAAGACTGACATGTTTTCCAGAACTGTGGTTCTGCAGCATTCTATTAACTCAAAGAGGCTAGAGGACATTATGGTGAGGAACTGGGACTTAGATATTAATAACAACTCTAAGCTCCAGAAACTGGGGGCCAACTCCTAGTTTCACTTACAAGTCTGCCTATAACATCAAAGACATTTTTGAGTATAACAACACTAAGTGCGGTGCTTGTTCCTAATACTACTTTACATGTCAAGGACCAAATGTGGTTGTGCACGATTATCCTATAGTTATACCTTGTGTACATAATTTCAATTGTAATACTAGTAATATTGTCTATATTGCCCTATGTTTACATTGTGCAACATTTTATGTTGGTAAAACAGAGTGTAGATTGAACATAATGCTTATATGAGCATCTTAGAACTATCAGGAAGGGTGACAACACCAATGCACTATTTAAGCACTTATTCATGTGCAAAGATTTTAAAAAGTTTTTATTTTTTATACTTCAGAGGGTAGACAAATGCAGTAGGGGTGAAGAGTGGGAAACTTTTATTTTAAACAAAGAACTGTACTGGCAGATTTTACTGAATGCTGAAGTCCTGCCCAGTTGGATTGAACATTTGTCGATTGCATCTATTTTAAAAGTGAGGCATAATAGATGGAACAAGTAGCCTATCATACGTCATGAATTTATCATGTGTTTATTTAAAAGGGGTGGGTATGTTGTTTACCTTAAGTCTGATGAAGTTCTGTCTACAGGGAATAATAGCACTTAATAAATTGTGGTTTTCTTTACATTTCCTTCCCTGCAGTAGCTTGATGTGGAATTGCTCAAGTATCAGTAGCATATAAAAAAAAAGATGGAAGGCATGATGCTGAATACTGTTTTGTAGGTGAGTAGTAGGATCACTGTCCTTGTGAGCCATTCTAAGCCTAGCCAAGTTCTCTTCCAAAGGTGAGAATCAAAGACCGTACTTTGAGTTTGTGAGATAAGCACCTTAATCATTATGCCAACCCTCAATATAGGAAACACTGGAAATTATTGCTGATGTGGCTTCTAAGTATGTACTGGCAATGATTCACTTGTTTTGGGAGATTTCTTCCTTCTCTGAGTAGGTGTGATAATGGAGTTGGTATATATAAGTTAGGGGATTGCGGGGGGCTTGCCTCCCTGCAAAAACAATTACAACTGATTTTTCTGTCCTTCTGTTCCCAGCATTTTTTCCCCTTTCGGCTCATTGGCCTTCAGGAAGTATAATTTCCTAGTATAACCATTTATTCACGATCTTATATTGAGTCACATCTTGCATGTTTTGGTTTACTGTTTGATGCTTATTTATTATTCTAGATTTCATGTTGATTTCGTATGTATAATGCTTATGATTTTAAGCTTTTAAACACTTTTAAATACACAGTTAAATAAATTAGTAAATACTAACTATTTACATGGGGTAAACTAGTAGAATCTCTCCCAAAACAAGTGTACAGCCTGTGAGTACAGTATATTACTCAGACGCATTCAAATATATTGAAAAGAACACCAAGTAAACCAACAGAAGTAAAAAAAATAAATAAAATAAGAAACTGGTATTCAAGGGAGTATGCTGAAATTATTGCTATTCCTAGTGAACGAGGCCCATTATTATTAACAAGGAGATAGACCCACAGGAGCAGTACAGTTTAGCCTGGAAGGAATGTAAGGAGCAATCACTTTGAGAAGTTTCATGTTGACATGGGTGAAGAGCTGCAAGTCCTGTGTACGAATAGTTCAAGGAGAAGAAGGAAAGGCAGAGGACAGAGCAAGAGAGGAAAGGAAGTAAAGGGAAGAGGACAGCATTGTGGGCATGAAGAATAGCAGGACAGGAGAATTTCTTCTGTCTGTTGTTTTGTTTTCAGTTATATTACAGACATATTATTAATAATGCTCATCTGCATTATTTTTGCACATGACAGTTTTAGAATATAAATAAGAAATTAGGCTTAGGCTATGGTTCTGAATCTCTTTGCAATATGTTTCTAACAAATAAACAAAATAAATCTGACCACGTCATCTTGTGAGGTTTGTTTGATAAATGCAGGCCGTTATCAGTTTCCTGGTCATATAATGGTTTGTTGATTTATGCAGCATATGCCAAAAGAGTAATTTCTGTGGCTTTAATTTGATTAAATTGAAACATTAGAAACCAAACAGACCTTGTCATCTGCTAAAACTATTTACAGAAGCATAAGCAATACCAGACGTGCAATTTCTGGGTACGTCAAAAAGAGTGATGGTTGAAATCTGTATGTACCCTGCAATTTAAAATGAGCTGACATGATATTGTAAGATAAGAGCCAAGATATAGTTGCAGTACTTTATTTAAACCAGGATCTTTCTGTGTGATTTTGTATAAAATGTAGACTGGTTTAACAAACAAGACAGACATGAGTTTAGTTTCCTCTCATACTTCTCCAGGTATGAGTCTCGCCATCAGCAACACTAACCAGCAGTTTGAAGAGTCAAGTTTAATTTTTGTTACACAACTTGGTAATTTAGTTACATTAAGCAGGAGAATGTTGTGTGGAATAGGGCTGCTGCATTACTTGAAATAATATATTATTAACACACTAGAATCTCTCTAAGAGTTATATGTCTGTCTTTTGACACATTTTTCTCTACATTATATTGTTATTATAAAAAGTGAACCCAGTGTGTTGTGATAAGTCTAATAAACTTTACACTGCTAATTACATGTCACAAAGCAGCTGCCTGTATTTATGTGCATGGCCGACTTAATTATATTGTAAGCGCAGTGTGGTTATAATGTGGGTATTCTGCGCTTACATTGTAGCTCAGGCATAAAACTATTCATCTTAATCATCCAAAGTATGCATGGTTACATAACAAATTTCATCATAGTTTAAGTGACAGAAAACAGAATTAAAGCTTAAGCACATTAGAGCTTCAAAATTATATTTAAAACCAGCCATAAGTCACTGTTGCAGGGAAAATTGCTACATGTACTTGGTAGTAAATAAGTTTCAAGTAAAATGACTATACATAACTGGTAGTACATAATTACATAATAGATTGTCTGACTTGTGTAATGTGTGTTGTGTATTTTTAAATATAAAGAGCTAGTAAAATTTGTATAATGGGTGTACTGTGCAATTTATATGGAGTAGCCTCAACTCCTTCTTTGTAACAAAATGTTACTGATGTTTCCACGTGAATCTTTCTTGCTGCTTGTTTGCTGAATATCCCTACAACAAATTACTTTGTCAATGTTGGAACTCCTCTGTAATATAATTGTCTCTGTGTCCTTGACTCGGGGTATGGTTAAAAAGGGTCCACTTACCTGTCTGACAATTAAAAAATAATGAAAATATGCACAATAGGATTTCTAAACTATGCTAGGCTAGTGGCAATGGTGATGGGAAATGATAAATGCTTATGGGAGATGGAAGATGAGAAGGTCAGTTTACGAAATGAAAAGGCCCTTTTCTATGAACGCAGGCTTAGCACATAGGAGCTTTCATTCTGAGTCACTGAGCAGAGATATTGGGACTTGGAAATCCCATTTCCTGAGATTCCATGCCAAGTTTCTGAATATGAGGCTTAGTCTTAAAATAACGCAATCATTATTCACAGAGCTGTAAACAAATATTTACTGTCAGCAAGCAAATGCAAATGATATCAATAAGAAAAATATGGTTATAATGTGGGCATTCTGTGCATACAATGTTAAATTACAGAAGCTGAACTAGGAATACATTTGCTGAGGGAAATAACTGAAACTGTGATTTACCAATGTCATTTTATGTTCCAAAATATTAATAAAATATAAAAAATCTTGAGTCCTACATCTGGTAAAGCAGTGCAAGATCTGCTGTGAATGATGTACTGACTGTCAACTCCTTGAATATAAACAGTTTTGATTTCTAAAATTCCTCTGCAAAAAAGTGACAAAGGAGAAATGCAATGTCAGCCCACTAACACAACTTACTAGAATTCAGAGACGATGTGATCCCTTTTATTGGACCAAGATATGCTGCATAATATAATTTTCCATGCTTTCAAACTGCATGAGCCTTTTGTAAAGAAATAATTAGTTATCAGTACTGGTTGCAGTGCTTTACCACCCACTTGGAATTTAAAAAGGAGAATAGAATGCATTACTTCTTTTTCTCTGGATAAAAGTGATATTTAAAAAAAAAAAAACAGCACCACTCACACAGACACCCCCCCACACCCCCACACACAAACACACACACACACACACACACACACACACACACACACACACACACACACAAAATAAGAGGGGAAACAAAATGTCCAGCTTTTTTTATGTGTGTGCATGCACGCAGGAGTGTACATGTGTGTGTGTGTTATGTGTGTGTGTGTGTGTGTGTGTGTGTGTGTGTGTGTGTGTGTGTGTGTGTGTGTGTGTGTGTATCTGTATGCATGCATGTGCTTGTGCTAAAACTTAGATAGCAGAGTTCACGGTCTACCATGAACTAAAGGTTCTTCCTGAATGATAAATTAGATGCGGTGTTTAAGAGACAAAACCAGCCAACATTATTTCAATTTATCTGGTATCACACAACAGGAAAGTAATTTACAATAAATACAATACAGATGTGCTAGAAAATTAGTTACAACCAGAGAAGAAAACAAAATTTAGTATTTATTAGTTTGTCTTAGGTAACCTCTGAGTGGACAAAGTCCGAACTCTTAACCTTCCATTGCCTGAGGTTCAACCCGCTGATGATCCTCCATAGGAAATCCCTGTCAGCAAATTCTGCTGGCAGTGACACTCTTTTCAGGATGAATTTCCCTCTTCTAGGAGTTGATGCAGCTGTAAAGTTGGTATGTATATGTTTGGGGTCTGTGAGGGGCTTTCCCCCTTCAAAAATACGTTAAAACGTGTTTCTTCTTTCGGCCATTTTTTTGGCGAGTGCAGTTCAGGAATTCCGTTTCTCTGCAGATTCAGTTTCATCCACTCATAGTGGAAACATTTGTCTTAGTATGGAATGTATGGAAGATCAATGTTTTGATTTATAGGGGGTTGAGCTAATGTGATACAATATGTCAAGAAAATATTAAAGCTCCCAGTTCTGGGAAACAAATCAAGTAGTTGAGATTAGCTTGTAGATGCAGGAATTGTTCTTCTTACAACAGGCAAAGAAGCTCTAAATATTAACACTACACGACCCTCTGCATTGTCTCAGCTTACTACAGTAGAGGAGAATTTAGTATTTAATAGGTCCACAGTTTCAGGCCTAGACCCAGGTCATTCGGAGAATAAACTGACTGCCTTACAGTGTTAGTGTTCAAAGTTCTAGTTAACACTTCAGAAATTAAAGCTATAGCTAACAAGAATGCAGAGAATGCACGAAGTTTGGCTACAATGACAAATATTCCAGGAATGGTGACTTTCTTGAATTTCACTTGATCCAGAAACTCTAGGCCAGAGTCTTACTTAGTTCAGGATAAAGCAATACAGGCATTGCAAAATAAAAGTGATTATTTTGAGAATTGATATCAGAGAAATAATCCGTGGCTCCTAGGCTTGGAAGAGGGTTCAAAAGGCAAGGATGTCAGGCCCTTTTTAGAAAATGGCTTCCTAAAACTCTGAACCTCTCCCATGATATCATCACTGAAAAAGCATCCAGGGCTCTGTGGCGCCCAGTGAGAAATGTTCACCTCCCAGGCATACACTCTTTCAGCTGTTGAACTTTGCTGGCAAAGAATTATTGCTACCTGCGTCAAGAGAAAAGTGAGAATTTATACATTCTGGTCAATATACCTTTCCAGATAAGTACAAGAAAAACATAAAATCTTCTTAGAAGCAAGGTCTGCCTGCCATAGTAACAATGATGACACTTGTAAGATGCCCTGAGCAGATCTACTTAATCTGATGACCTATGGTGGAAAAAACAGCCCTTCAACAAAGAACACTAACCAGTGTCTAGACAGAAATAAAAGGGCCTCTGTGGCTGTAAATGATGACAGGTCCAAAAAGGTCATGCAACCAGAAAAATTCTCAGCGGTTCCAGCTACTAAAGGCCAGTCCCCCAGTACACCATACAGTGGAGACACCCCACCAAAGGACATGGACTTCCTCATGAAACCAGAGGAGGTCATCTGGCAGTTGTTTGGAGTCCAAACCAAGAACCATTTTGCAACCCTAGAGGACCACTTGGAGGGGATGGGCCATGAGCTAACTACAAGTCAGAGCAATGAGGATTTGATTGCTAAAGCAATGGACCATCTACCTCCAAACTCTGTGAAGCCTGCTCACCATGTTTCCTGCCTAATACTGGAATAAAGGGCTTATAGGGCTTGGGTCAACATGAAAAGTCAAATTGGAAAGCAAAAACTCAATTAAGTCTATGTATGTCTTTTATTGACATACTTCTGAGAAATGTATCCCTTCTAACACCTACTCATGTGAACTAGGAATTGGTGTGTTACTTTTTTCAAGGTGTTAGTATACGTTAGTCATTCAGTACACCAGTACTTGGTTGTAAAATGTTTACTTATAAAAAGCCATTATTCATACGCTGTATTACACACAGAAACATTTTAGCTGTGTTTAGCCGCCTGACTCACCTACAGGTTTTTTAGTTGCCAAATCATTGTTGCTAATAAGTATGGTTTACTTGGCATTTTCTTCATTTGTGTTTGAAGTCAGATGTGTATCTTTATAGACTGCAGTTAACTTTCTGTTTTTAAGCATTTGAGGCTTTGGTTCAAAACTGAAAAATAATGCTTTGAACAGATGGCTGAAAACACCAAAACATGATATTGGTTTCCTACAAATAGTTAAAATAATCAAAAAGCACAGAATATGTTTAAGGAGTTGGCTGGCAGGGGGCCAGAGGAAGTTAGTTTATCTGGCACATTTAAGAAAAAGTGGCTATATTTCTGAGCACAGTTTGCCATTGGAGAGTGTAGGTAAACTCTTGGCTAGAGAGGAGAGATGGTTATTGGTATTTGTGAACAGCATGAGTGGTGAGATGGTGATTTGATCAGTGTGTGGTCCCAATCAAGATTCTCTTAGGTTTTTGGCATTCCTTACCTCAGACCTAAAAACCTTTTGCATGGACTGCAGCCAAATTGTGCCACATGGGGATTTCGTTAGGGTGATTGATCCCGTCATAAGAGGTTCCGCACAGACTGGACTGAGGACCAGTGGGATGCTAAGGAATATGAGGTTGTCCACCAAAGTTGTAATATTTGGAGGATGTTGAATGCCAACAATGCAGATTTTATGTACTTGGCATCTTTAGGACAGCAACGGAGTAGGCAAGATTATTTTCTTGTCTTATCTTCTCTATCCATCTCTGTTCAATCACTCATGACCTTACATTTTTTGCTTTCCAGATCATTTAGGAGTCAACATGCTTTTGGGTGCTTCAAGAATACCCATCTCCCATGGCTTGGTGGGAAGCCCCTCGATCCTGAATGACCACTAGATCAAGGCTTTCATAGGTGTGCAAATTAACCCCTGTGCTTCTAGGAACCCACTCATCTCTATAACTATTCTTAGGTGAGAATTGTTTAAGTTTTCTTACCTAGACATACTATGTAAGGCAGTTAAAGCCAGGCTGATGGAGAGACTTGATGTGACAAACAAAGAAATGGAAGCTCATAAAATCTCTCTCCATGACGAATGCCTGGAATCAGATTGTAAAGGCTAAACTAAGTTCCAAGAATATTAGACAGCCAAACAGAAGCTAAGGAGAGCCATCTCAGACAGAGCCTCTTTAGAGGTTCATAGGTATATACTAAACTAATGACCACCAGGACCTTTATAAGCCTACCTGTGCAATCCAACCCAATTGTGTCTCTGTCTCATGGGCACTTATTAGGAGGGGGTATGTTAGTTAGGAATTTTCCAGAGGTTATGTAGGGGGTATATTAGTTTGGGTATTACTGTCTGCCTCTGCTTCTTTATATTTGAAACATGCAGCCCTCCAAGTGTGGGCAAATTTGGATACGCTAGGAAAACTATTAGCTTTCAGACTAAAGTAAAGTAAAGGAAGGTTAGGTCTAGAATACACTCATTGAAGACAGGAGTGGGGGGATTCTTAATCTCAGACTTGATGGATATAAACAGGGCTTTTAAGCCTTAGAACTGAGCTCTGTATATTTCCTCTACCAGCAACAAGCCTATTAACAATGTTTAATAGAGGTGAAGCTCTCCAAGGTGAGACAGGACTACTTGAAGTTTCTGGAATGTGAAAGGATCTACATTCAGATCAACTCCAGAATCAAAGCCCCAAGCCCAGATGTGATAAAAGATAAGGTCTGTAAGCTGCTACAGGGTCAGCAGGTCTCAGTGCTGGCCCTAGTTTTTTAATGAATTCAAAACGTCTGGTTCTCTGTACATATCTCTTAGGAAATCTTGCATAGTGGTCTTACCAAAGCCTTGGAAGGATAGGCTCATGGTGCAGAACTATTGACCAGTCTCTAAAATTAATGTTGAAGTTAAGCTATATATGAAAATCCTGGCTGACTGGATTTATAAAGTCCTCCCATTTCTCATTCACCACTCACAAGCTGGTTTTGTAAAAGACAAATTGAATGTTGAGCCCATCTATACCTTATGGTAATACTTATAGGCTGACATGTCAATTGCCCACCCAGCAGTCACTGTGCTGGTGTTTTATGGAAAAGCTTTTGATTCCATTACCTGGGGCTATTTCAAAATAGATCAGGATCAATTTGGCTTCTCTCTGTTTTTTTCAGACAATATGGGCCTTATGTCAATCTCCATTTGCTAGAGTACTAATGGACACCATCATATTCTCTTTTTTTGCATTGGGAAAGGAACCTGGCAGAATTGGCTGATAAGTTTATTTTTACTGGCAGTAAAACCCATAGCAAAGATTATTAAGTCTCACAGGAAACTGCAAGTTTGGGATTTCATGAGGGTGGAAACTAGGATCCTTATATCTGTGGATGACTGTCTGCTCCTTACAGAATGCCCCACAGAAGACATTTCTCATTTTCTGGACATTATTAGGCCTTCCTACACCTTGCCAGCCCCCAAAGTAAACCTGTCATAAACAGAACACTTTAACTGCCAATCAAGCAGCTTGGAAAGCTAAGGACAGCAAATGACCCCCCCCCCCACAATAAAGTGGTGTGATGTCCCCTCTGCATTATTTGGGCTTAAGATTAAGCACTGACCTTACAGAACTATTTGCTACCTAACTCTTTTATTCATAACTAGAAGGGAGGTGCAGGCCTTACCGATGTGAAGAGCATGGCACAGGCCTCGATCATACCATGTTATCTGAATGTCGCAGAAATATTGGTCTTACTATGTGTGACCTAAGAGGTGAAAATACTAGACAGTACTTCACATACATCCTTAAACTGGTACAAGGTTGTGCTCTTGGAGCATTTGCAAAGCTGCATAAATACATGTGTTTAGAGAATGGGCGACCTGTAGATCACACCCTGAGTGGAGAACGAATGTTCTCCAGCAGGGTGTTAACCTAGCTTTTATATAATGTTATCGAAAGATGAAAATAGCAAATGCTATTTCATCAGCCCCGAAACATCTAAACATGAAAATATCGAACATTCAGAACAGCAAATTTTTTCCCATGGAAACAATTCGCTGCTTCGAAACACATACACACAACAAAAGCACATCAAACAAACAGCAACCACACACATGCACTTAAATTCCTACATCTAACGCTGCACTAAACTAAACATACACTACCATCTACCCACTTACCTTAACCCAAACCCTAACCCTAAGATCTGTCACTATCGCACAATCACCTAACATGCGCCCTAACCCTAACTCACTTAAACCGCCCCTAACCCTAAAGTCTGTCACTATCACACACGCCTAACCTGCACCCTAACCCTAACTTACTTAACCTGCCCCTATCCCTAACATACAAACAATCGCACACTTACCTGAACCCAACCCGTAACTTTCCACCACAGCGCTAAGAATAACGAAGCCACAGGAATGGCCAACCAAATTCTTTCCAGAGGAAAGAATTTGCTGTCCTGCAGCTTCGCTATTCTTAGTGTTCACTGAATAGTGTTTGATATTAGAACATTTGAACTTTTAATACTTCTATGTTCTGATATAGACCCTTAATCTACAGGTATGCCCACTGAAAAATGGGTCCATCACTTCAAGGCAGCATATCAAGCTGCTGTGAAGCTTGGACTGAAAAAAACTAAGGGCCACCATTATTTTATGCTCACTAAGCAGCTCTTTGCTGTTTAGCGAGTGTAAAATAAAAAAATAAAAAAACGGTGTGTGTATGTTTATGTCTGTGTGTGAGAACGTATGCGTATATTAGAGTGAGAGACATCGATCAAGCTATTATTTTTTTACACTCGCTAAACAACGCTTTTGTTGTTTAGCCAGTGTAAAAAAATAATTCAAACAAAAAAAAGTGTGTGTGTGTGTGTGTGTGTGTGTGTGTGTGTGTGTGTGTGTGTATGTATGTTTGTTTCTGTCTGCGTGTGTGAGTGAATGCGTGCATAAAAGCAGAAGAGACTGTGTATGTGTGTGTGTGTGTGTGTGTGTGTGTGTGTGTGTGTGTGTGTGTGTGTGTGTGTGTGAGTGTGTGTGTGAGGGAGACAGAGTGTGAAGAGTGAGAGCAATTGAGTGATCTTTGGCAGCATCAGCAGCAACAATTAGGTTTGCGTACCTCTCCACCTCTTAGCTCAACATATCCGGACAAAGCCTAAAATAAAAGGGAAACAAAAGCTCAAAATGCAAACACATTTTAAATATTAAGCTTATAAAATTAGACAGTTACTTATAGGTTCATAGGTTGGTACTAGGCTACTGGCCCTAGGGCCTGTACAAGCCTAGCCATAACAATTCCCTGGCTATTTCTTCCCACACTATTTACTTCCCTGGACCCCTGTCTAGCAGGGTGACTGACATGATCCCTGGGGTGAATTTCCTTTCTCCCATCCAGTCATCAAGGTTCCTTTTGAAGAGGGCTAAAGAGGTGCTCTGCTTGACATGTATGGGCAGTCTATTCCAGAGTCTGGGGAGTCTCTGGGTCAGGAACCTATCCCTCCAGTATGTTTTGTTTATTGTGATGACAAGGTTTAGATCCTTAGAGCGTGTGGCTCTGAGGGATTGGGATTTCTTTAAATGTAGCATGTCCAACAGCTCTGGGTTTGACATGGCCTTGTATGTTAAGCAGAGATTCCCTCAGAGTAGACAATATGCGACAGAGTATAGCTGGAGTTTTTTAACGTGGTCAGCATAGGGCATCTGCTTTAGGCCTGTGATTCTTTTAGTGAGGTATTTCTGCAGCCTTTCCAGTTATTGCAGATGTATTGAGAGGTACATACCAAATGGGGCATTGTATTCTATAATGGGTCTAATGAGGGATGAGTACAGTGGGACAATGACCTCCTTTTTTCTGGATGAAAAGCCCTTAGTGATGAGGTGTGCCACATAGAAGGATTTCCTGACTGTTGTAGTGATGTTGTTATTGAAGGTGAGACCACTGTCCACCTGTGTCCCTAAGTCTCTTATCACACTTTCAGTGTTTAGTGTACTGCCACCTATGTGGTAATTCACGGGTACATGTTTTTTCCCAAAGAGGATAACTATACATTTCTTGGCATTGAGCTTGAGCCCATGGCTCTGGCGCCAAGCATCTGTTTCTGTAAAGCTCTTTTGTAGAGTATCCACATCATTTGGGGATTCAATAATGGCTCCCAGTTTGCAGTGATCTGCCAACTTTGTTAGCCAGAGTCCCTTATTGTTGGCCTGTACTTCAGAGAAGTGATGCCAAACAAGAGATGCTCCAGATGTGAACCCTGAGGTACTCCACTTGTCACTTGTCTGGAGCTGGATTTGGAGTCAGCCACTTTTACAGTGCGGGTTCTGTCAGTAAGCCAGTTGGCAACCCATTGAATGATGTAGGGATTAATCCCAGCTTAGTAAGTTTATCTATGGTTCCAGAGTGGGGGATGGTGTCAAAGGCATTGGCAAGGTCCAGATAGGCTGTGTGGACTGCCTTACCTTCATCCACAGCTCTGGAGACTGATTCGAAAAAGTCAATTAGGCTCAGGAGACAAGATCGGCCCTTCACGAACCCAAACTGGGTGGGTTCCAGTGTTTGAAGGATGCCAATGTCTTTGTTTATAAGTTCCATGATAATACGTTCCATGGCCTTGCAGATCAGGCTCATCAGACTGATGGGGCGGTAGTTCCTGGGATCCAAGGTGGATCCCCCCTTGTGGAGTGGGATAACTGTAGCTCTGCGCCACTCAGTGGGCATGAAGCCTGAGGTGAGGGTATGATTAAACATGACACTTAGGTGAGGTGCCAGTTCATTTTGTAGTCCATGTAGTACACAGCCTGGGATGTCATCTGGTCCCATGGATGCTGTATTCGTAGCTTTGGAGAGTGTGTTTTTTACCTGTGTGGCCATTATTACCGGAATTTGGCAATCCTCCGGTATTGAGATGGGCCATTTAGGGGGTGAGAGGGGGGTGAAGTCGGCACTGAATCAATCTGACAGGATATTGGCAATATCCTTGGGATCAGTATATTTAATGCCATTCTGTTGTAGCTCAGAGCAGATCTGAGCATTGCCATTTAGATTCTTGACATAGTTATAGAATGCCTTGTGGCTGTCTTTGGAATCTTTGGCAATTTTATTTTCGTAACTAGCTTTGGAGGATTTTATGAGAGATCTCAGCTTCTTACTGAGGCTGGTAAGGGAGTTTTTTGCATCCTCTTTTCTGAAACAGTTTCTTCCTTTTCTTGTAAAGTTTGTTTATGGCAGGGGACTACCAGACTGGCTTCCTTTTTTTGGAGGAGAGCATCTTTGTTCTATTTGGGATTGCACGATTCATGCACGAGTGGATGTGCTCATACAGTGCCTTAGTGTAGGACTCAGCAGTCGAACTTTCAGTTCCCGTCTGCATGGGTGTCATGAAGTTTGTAACTTCTGACTTCAGTAGCATGAAGTTGGCTTTGGAGAAGTTTTTTATGGAGGTTTCCTTACTGGGGGGTGGGGGTGGGATGTGGATGTTAAGGGTGATTAGCTTATGGTCTGACCTGGCCAACGAGGGGGTGACCATAGGTGTGGAGAATCAATTTCCCATGTTGGGAATGAACAGGTCTAGGATATTGGAGCCCCTGGTGGGACTATGGATTAGTTGATCCAGGGCATTGGAATTTATGAATTCCAAGAACCATTGGGCAAAGGTGTTGGTACACGAGTAGTTTTCCCAGTTAATGGTAGGGTAGTTGAAATCACCCAGTATTAGGGTGTTTGGTTGTATATTAATATTTTCCAGTATGTTTAGAAAGGTGTAGTGAGAATCTTGGGGCATGGTGGGGGATCTGTAGCAAGGTACAATTTGGATTGCAGTCTTACCTAGTGTTAGTTGCACCTGGAGAATTTCAGACGCATTGTGTTGGGCAACTTACCTGGTGGTGTGAATATCCTTGGTGAATATGGACACTCCTCCACCTTTAGTGTTTCGATCCTGGTTTGGTGGCCGAAAAGTGTGGTAAGAGTTGTAGCCTGGTATCGCAGGGGTGCTCTCTAGAGCCTTGAACCAGGTCTCAGTTACTGCACAGATATCGATGTCCTCCATTTTTAGGAGTGCCTTGAGAGAGTGCATTTTGAGGTTTAGACTTCTAGCATTGAATGGCATTACCTTCAGATTTTGCATGCTTGTACCTGTTATGGTGGTGGTTTTGTCCTTTGAACTTTGCTTAAAAAAGGCACTATAGGGGTGGCAAGAGCCTTAACCAGTAACCTGAATCCCAGGGGCGACAGGTGCAGACAGGATTTATTTTAGCATGCATTTTCTGAAGTAGACGTGTGTGTGTGTGTGTGTGTGTGTGTGTGTGCGTGCATGTGTGTATGTGTGTGTGGGTGAGTGTGTGTGTTTGTGTGTGTGTGTGTGTGTGTGTGTGTGTGTGTGTGTGTGTGTGTGTGTGTGTGTGTGTGTGTGTGTGTGTGTGTGTGTGTGTGTGTGTGTGTGTGTGTGTGTGTGTGTGTGTGTGTGTGTGTGTGTGTGTGTGTGTGTGTGTGTGTGTGTGTGTGTGTGTGTGTGTGTGTGTATGTGTGTGTGTGTGTGTGTGTGTGTGTGTGTGTGTGTGTGTGTGTGTGTGTGTGTGTGTTTGTGTGTCAGTGTATGTGCTTGAGTGTGTGTGTGTGTGTGTGTGTGTGTGTGTGTGTGTGTGTGTGTGTGTGTGTGTGTGTGTGTGTGTGTGTGTGTGTGTGTGTGTGTGAGATTGACTACTGGCAGCAGCAGTAAAGATGTTTGCATACCTCTGGATGTTTCAGCTGAAGAAATCTGGATAAAGCCTAAAATAAAGGGGGGAATAAAAGCTCAAAAATAGGAACAGATTTTAATTATTGCTCTTATAAAATTACAAATGTGTATAAATAAAAAGATTTGTGTAAGCATGAATTTTCTGCAGGAAATAAAAGTCTGAAACTCAAATGTATGTCATTATTTAGTAACTTCAATCTCTGATGACTGGCAACAGGCCAAACATTTTAGGAGTAAGGGACCAAAATATAAAGTAAATTCCTGGATATTCTTTTTAAAATGTTATATTTTGGATGTAAAATGCTTCCTCCAGCATCATTAACATATACTACAGCAAGTTTGAAACATTAGACGGAAGAACTATTTTACATCAAAAATATGTAATGGGCATTATTTCTACAATTACACATACAGTGTTGGGCATTATTGCTTGATTAAAGCCTTTAGGTGTATGGGCAAGATGAATCCCCTCTTAGTAGCATGAGAGACAAGAAACCTATTTGGAGAAACCAGAAACTAAAGGTGGGTAACCCTGGTTTGTGGTCAGAAGACTGGAATAGGAAAATATTGCAAAGATAAAGCAGATGGTACAAAAGGTTGAGGGTAATGTCACCTTTACTTCTTTTGAATATCACAGGCAATGATAGATAGGGTATTTTCAGCGAGGCACACCTTCTTCCACTCAAGCTACCCTACAAACAGTATTACACGGGGGTGGGGTAGTATTTTGGAAGTGTACCAGCACTTATCAGGCTTCCCAAAACCAAGCTGACAGGTTAAATATTCACAGCTGTACTCACTCTAGGATACACATTTTTCTTAACATCCCAGGCTGTTCTTGGAGATCATATTTAACAATTTGGGTCAGAGGATTATGATTATACAACAAAACAGCCTCTTCCAAAAACTAACTGTTCAGCCAAGGTTTTTAATTTATCAGCACAGACTCATATAGAAGGGTTACTGCACTCTATGGACTCTGAAGGCAAAGGTCCCCCTGTGAAAATAATGTCCATGAGTTGTGGGCTTGTATTGAGGTATAACCACTTTGGCAGGCCATGGAGATAGCGGCCACTCATTTGATTGGAACTGGAGTTCCACAGGATTCAGGTCTGTGGATATTCAATGATTTTAATTTAGCCTCCTTCCTTGTCTCAACAATCTAAATTATGAGCAGATGCCAATGACAGAGTGTATACAGCCTAGGACTGGTGCAAACCAATGCAGCTGAATAAAGTGGGTTAGCTTTGTCAAGAAATGTTGCTGTCTCCTGAAATCTGAAACCCAGAATGAGGGGGCAATACTTCCATTAGTGCAGCTAACAGGTCTAAGCAGACCCAGAGACAACTATGTGACAAGATACTGCAGATACTTTACAACCTCCCTCTTAGAAGCAACAACTCCGAGCCTTTGCTCTGAACATGCAGTTTTAGGAGGTGCTATGCTTTATTTGATGTTTGCGATGCATTCTACTCATGTAAGCAGTGCTTTCAACCATTGTACAATAGTCCTACCATCAGGCTTAATCTGTTAACAGATCTGCAGTAAGATTTTGTTGTTGTCTAGGTTATCTGTTTAGTTAATTTGTTATTTTGTATTCGTGTACAATGTTTATTGTTTATTCATCAGTGCTTTGTTAGGTTCTATGCCATAGCTAGCAATAAAACAACAAAAAAGCATTTTGATAAAAAAAAAGTGTCTTAGTCACAGTGTTGCATTATGAAAACAGCAGAGGATTCCAATGAATATGATCACAGAATGTGTGGATGCCTCTAAACTTGGAATATGGGTACATGTGAATGACAAGACCTGAACATCATAACATAACAACGCTTAATGAAATGTCTGTAATATGGTCAGATGGTATGCTACACAGAACTGGTTTCTAGCATGTAAATGTTGGCCAAATATTGACTATAGTTTCAGTACTAATGCTATGAAATGTAATTCATTTTACGCTGCTAAATGTGCAGCACATACCCCTTTCAGAACCCTCCACTGTACAGTACTTAAAAGGCTAAATTGGTTAGAACTGCCACATCAGCTAACATATACTAAACTTCTTACCACCTATAAAATTATCCAACATCTATCTGCCTGTCCAGCACTAAAAAAACATTTTACACAACTATATTCCCAGTAGGTCATTGTGATCCAGTGACCAGAACCTCTTGTCTGTCTACAAACCTAGCAAATCTGCTGGGCATTGTCTGTACTTGTACAAGGCTGCAAAGGCCTGGAACTCCTTACTTGTATCCAGCAGATCTATATACCCTCCCTCTCATCTTTCAAAACCACCCTGAAGGACTTCCTTGCTAATCTTGCTCAAAACCAGGATAAACTATATCCCTTAATCTGAACAAGTACCTTTTCATTCCTTATACCGCCTTATTTTCCCTTCATCACTTACTTCCTTACTGCTATTTAATTTTCTTCCCTGACTTTTTCTCTAAATATACCATAAGCCTGTTTTTCCTTACTCTATATTACAGTTCCTAGTTGTATTAGGCTAACTTACCTTTAATTTCATTATAAACTGTCTAAAATTTCTCAAAATATTTATTTATTTAACATCTGTTGGCCGTGAAAGTCTGACTAGGACAGAGCCTATTTTCAGTGGAGATCCAGGGAGAAATGCTCCAGAGGCATAGGTTCATAGGTTCATACTAGGCTATCTGCCCTAGGGCATTTATAAGCCTAGCCAGAGTGTGTTTGGCTTTCGCCACCCATTTTAAATTAATTTTGTTATGCCCTTTTTCGAGGTTAGTATACTGTGCCTCTGTCTAACGGTGACACAGAAGTGATTCTTGGAATGTGGGAAGAAACTGGAAGGCTTGGAGGATACCATGCAAATGCAGGGAGATCGTGCAGACTCCACACAGAAGGCACCCCAGTCAAGAATCAAACCAGAGAACCTGTTGCCATGAGGTGACAATGTTAACCGCTATACTACTGCAGCATTGTCATGTACCTTGTATTGATTCTTAACCAATGTTTTTATATTATGTCAAATTTGTTATAATTATTTAAACTGCAGATATTTTTGTTTTATATTTGAAGATTGTAAAATTATTGTTCTTAAAATTTTTTGTAATAATTCATAGGTTCATAGGTTCATAGGATGTTACTATATTAACAGCCTTACAGCCCTTACAAGCCTAACCATATTTATCCCAAGTTGCCCCAATTGTCGGTGGTTAGGTGAGTGAAGTTCACAGAGGTAAGGGTCTATTTGTAGTGAATACCAATCAATACTCTGTCCAGGAGAAGATATGGGCACCATCCCAGGAGTGAATCTGCGTTCACCCATCCATTGATCTTGATTGCGTTTGAAGAGGGTCAGAGAGGGGCTGTGTTTCAAATTAATTGGAAGCTTGTTCCAAAGAAGTGGCTGTCTCTGGGAGATGTATCTATCTCGCCATCATGACCTGTTCATGTCAGAGGCTAGGTTAAGATCCCTGGAGCGAGTGACCCTCCTTCAGTTTGATTTACGAACGTGTAGTATTTCCATCAGGTTCGGGTCAGAGACTGTCCTGTAAGCCAGGCACAGGTCACCACTTAGCAACCTGTAGGACACAGTGACAGGGCTTTCAGTCTTTCCATGTAAGACTTGTTTTGTGTAACCGTAATTTCTTAGTGAGAAACCTCTGTGGTCTCTCCAGTTGTTGCAGGTGTTTGGTGAGGTACATGCAAAAGGGTGCACTGTAATCAATTATTGGCCTGATGATGGCTGAGAATAATGGAATTGTAACATCCTTAGATCTAGATGTGATGCCTTCACTTATAAGATATGCCACATAGAAGGATTTCCTTACTACTGTGGATATGTGGTGGTCAAGGTTCAGGTTGCTATCAACCTGAGCACCCAGATAAAGTACCACTGGGTCTACACTTAGGGGGATGCTGTCTACAATGTAATTAGCAGGGATGCCAGCTTTCCCAAAGGGAATAATAATAATAATAATACATTTTTTGCATTTAGCTTTAATCCGTGGCTTTGGCACCAATCATTTGCCTGCATTAACCGTTTGCAGTATATTAACATCATTGGGGACTCAGTGATTGCTCCAAATTTACAGTTGTCAGTGAACTTGGTCAGCCACAGGGTGTCCAAGTTTGCCTGGACTTCAGAGAAATAAATTCTGAACTGTAAGCAGGCCTAGTACAGAACCCTGTGGTACACCACTGGTGACTGGTCTTTTGCTAGAGGTAAAGTCACCCACTTTGACAGTATATGTCCTGTCGGTAAGCCATTTAGATACCTTCTGGTAATGTAGAGGTTAATTCCCAATTGAGAGAGTTTTTCTATAATTCCTGAGTGAGGGATTGTGTATTGTGTCAAATGCCTTGGCTAGGTCAAGATAGATGGTATGCAGTATCTTTCCCTGATCCAAGGCCTTGGTGACTTTCTCAAAGAAGTCAACCATGTTTAACAGGCATGAACTACCTTTAACAAACGTGAGCTGGGTTGGGTCCAGAGTTTGGAGATTACCTATGTCCTTGTTAATAAGGTCCATAATGATTCTTTCCATGACCTTGCAGATGAGGCTAGTCAAGATTATGGGCCTGTAATTCCCAGGGTCAGTTGATGGTCTGCCTTTGTGCAAAGGGCTTACTGGTCCTGTCCTCCATTCCACTGGAACATAGCTAGTTCTCAGGCTGTGGTTAAACAGGGATCCAAGTGGGTCTGCTAGATCATGTTTTAAGTTGTTTAAAAGGCAACCTGGGATGTTGTCTGGTCCCATTTTTGGCCTTGGAGAGCACTGAGATGACCTGCTGTCTTGAGATAATAGGCTGAGGAATAGTGGCAGCTTGGCAGATATACTTTGGGGGATGACCGGAGGGGACAGGGACGTGAAGTTTTCTCCAAATCTGTCAGCTATCAGTTTGGCTATTACCTCCAGTTGAGTATGGGTGGTGCCATCCACAACAAGCTCAGTGCATAGCTGAGTATACCCTTTTAGATTTTGGACATAGTTAAAGAATGCCTTGTGATTATCCTTAGCTAGGGAGACTATTTGTGCTTCATAATTAGCTTTGCAGGACTTGACAAGATCTCTAATTTGTATGTTTAAGCTAGAGAGGGGTTTCTTCCTGTGCTGAACCAGTTCCCTCTTGTTCTTGGACATTAGTTTCTTTCTCTTGTTGTATGGCCTGTTTATACTAGGAGTCCACCAGGCTAGCTTGTTTTTTTTGGCAAGACCTGGTTTTAATATGGTCAGGTATAGCCAATTCTATACAACTGCTTAAGTGGTTATACAAGGCATTGTATAAGAGTCAGTGTTATCTGCATTTCAGGTGCCTTTGAGACTTCTTATATCATCACTTACTAAGAGGTAATTTGTCTTAGAAAAACTCTTAAGAATTTTTGAGCTTAATGAGTTATCTGGTCTTATAATTACATCGAACAACACTGATTTATAGTATGATCTTACCAGGGAGGACATCACATGGTGGGGTTCGATGCTCTCCCATGTTAGTAAGTACTATGTCTAGGACATTTGAGCTTCTTGTGGGTGTGCTGATTAGCTATTCCAGAGCATTTGCATTAAATCCAAGAACCTCTGAGCCACCATGTTTGTGGTCATGTATGTTTCCCAGTCGATGGTAGGATAATTAAAATCACCCATGAGTAAGGTGTTCAGCTGTATGGCAAGTGACTCCAGTAAGTATCCATGTATGCAGTATGTTTTTCCTGTTTCATGGTGGGGGCTTGTAGTTAGTTATGATGTGGTAGTTAATTGGATATGGAGTAGCTCAAGAGAGTTTGACCCATCTTGAGCTCTATTTATCCTTAATGAAGATGGATACACCTCCTCCTTTAGTTCTTTCATGCTCAGTGTGTGGTCTGAACATATGGAAGGTATTGTAGCCCTGCACAGCCAGGGTGCTTTCTGCACCTTTGAACCACATCTCGGTAATTGCACAGATGTCAGCATCTTCCAAAGTGAGGAGTGCTTCCAGGGAGTGCAGTTTCTTGTTTAGATGCCTAACATTAAGCAGCAGTACCTTGAGTTTATCTAGGGAGGATTTTGTTATGTTGAGAGAAAAAGGCACAATCGGAGCTTTTCTCCTTGGGCCTCCATTGAAAATGGGCTTCTACCCAGTCAGACTTTCTTGGTTATCAAATGTCAATGAATAAATAAATTAAAAAATAGTTATTGATTATATATGCTTACTATATTCATATTTTCTTGCATATCAAATTACTTGTAATTATTACATTTGCTGTGACTTAATAATAGTCTTATATGAAAAAACACTTCATTTGTTTTAATTCTGGATCAAAGCAGTTGTATATATTTTGGGGTTAATTAAAAATGCTAAATAACTGTGTCTCTTTCCAAATTAGTATGTTTAATGAATTTGTTTTTAAGTCCTAGCAGAAATCATTACAAATGTTCAGTTCTTTTCATGCGTAATAAAGAGAGCAGGTAATCAGTAACATATGAGTTTGCATTTGGTGTAATTATTGAATCAGTGAGTGATATGTACAGAATATTACTGTTTTGACAGGTGTTGGGCAAGTGATATTTTGAAACTGATATTGAATCTTGTAATAAATGAAATGCCATTTAGCTGACCAGACAGCTTTCAACTTGATATATATTGTATCTCATTCCCTTAGTATATTATATGCTGTGCAATGGTTCACAGGTCTAAGAGGAAACAAGCCAATCAATAAAGCATAATATTTTTTCATAACCTTAAGTGTTATATGCAGGTCTATAGGTTGCTGACTATAAGCAGTATTAAAATCGGCTCTAGGTAATTTGGTCTTATTGACTAATATCACCAAAAATGAGCATGGATATTTGCCAGTGATAAGTGAGTTGAGGACCTGAGCTAGTTCAATCTATGGAAGGGACCCAAGTTAATGGTGAGAGGGGTATATGTTCCCCTATTAGCCAGTGTGTGGCTGCTATAAAGGCCAGCAGCCCTGGTTCAATAAGCTACTGGGTGGCCAGTGTCCAGTTGCCCAGCTTGGGTTACCTTGTGTTACCTGGGATAGACCTGTTGAGCAAAAGTTGGATGTAAAACCAATCGACCTGCCAAACATTAACTAAGAATTGCTACACTCAGTGTAGGTTCACTTACAGTATGCAGCCTGGAAGTGGATGACATGAAGGTATGGAGAAGGGTGGACACCCTATGTATTCAGGAGACAAAATGGAAGGGCAGTGCAGCAAAGCCACTTGGTTTGGGATCCAGAGTCTACTATTCAAGAGGAAGACAGAACAGAAGAGGTGTTGGAACTGTGGTGAGGGAGAGGCTTCAGAAGACAGTGAGGGAATGTCATCAGAATTAGTGATAGATTCATGGCACCCAGACTCCAGTGCAAGGACAGGACATTATTTATCATCTCTACCTGTGCCCCACAGCGGGGTTGTGACAGTGAGGAAAAGAGTAAATTTAGACAGCAGTTGCAGGACCTACTAGATAAAGCAAGATAAAAGGAATTGGTGTTGATAATGGGTGACCTGAATGCACAGGTTGGGACAGATGGAACAGGATATGAAGACTGCCTGAGTCCACATGGGTAGGGCAACAGGAATAAAAGAGGGGACCATTCTAGAATTCTGTCTGGCAGATGTCTTGACGGTGGCCAACACATGCTTCAGCAAGAGAGACAGTCACAAAAATCACATGCAAGAGTGGCCAACATGCAGGTCATGTAGACTTGCTTCTAGTAAGAAAAGGGCACTGCATTCGAATCAGCAATTACAATGTCTTCCCGAATGAAACAGTTGACCCACAGCATGAAACACTGCTTGCAACAATCACCTGCAAGTAGTGATCAGAGAAGGCTCTAAGGTCAACAGAGACTACACTGAAGACTTGGAAGTTGACTGGAGAGAAAGCACAACAGTTCAAGGAATTACTCAGGGCTCTAGCACCTCAAGAAGAAGAAGAGGAAATAGGTAGAGTTTCAAGAAGAATGGCAGCACCTCAAAACAACGTGTGAAGAATATACAACAGATATGCAGCTGAGCCAAGTATGTGAATAAGGTAAGTAACCAAAGCTGGTGGTGGAATGCAGACATCCAGGAAGTGATCAAAAGAAAAAAAAAGGAGAAGCGTAGGAAAAAATGGGAGACAAAAAAGATGGACCAGGCTAAGAAGAAATAATGGTTGGTCAACAAAGAGGCTAAGAGAGCAGGTGCAATAACAAAGAACAAGATATTGTTGTCACTCTTCCAGCTTCTGGAAAATGACTTGGTAGATGGTAGAAAGAAACTCTATCAGGTTGTAAGGCAAGGACTGAAAGCTAAAGAAGACAGTCATCAGACACCATTCTTAGCAGATACTAACAACAACCTGCTCACCAGCCCACAGGACATCAAAGGTAGATGGAAGGAGGACTTCTAGCAACGTCTGAATGAAGACAACCTCACAGAAGCTCTACTGCCCTAGACACAGCCAATGATGAAAAAGGAGTAGGACCCAACCCAAGAAGATGTAAGAACAGCACTAAGATAAATTAAGTCAGGGAAAGGATCAGGCTCGGATGAAGTCATGGCAGATATGATCAAGATATTGGGTGAGTTAGGGGAGGATGGTTCCTGAAGATTCTCATAGCAGTATGGAGAGAAAGGTATATTCCAGATGACTGAAAAATAAGCACACTAGTGCCAGTACACAAGAACAAATGGCAGATCCACAATTGTGGACAGTACAGAGGTATCCAACTCCTGTCACATTGTGTGAAAGTTCTGGAGAGGGTGATTGATAAACAAATATGCAGAGTAGCAGAAGGTAAGATGGGAGATTCAGATTCAGATTGGGATGCAGCATGACCAACCCAATGCTTGCAGTGAGACACATTTATTTATTTAGCATTTGTTGACTGGGTTAATCCGACTGGGCAGATGCCTTTTTTCCTCAGAGACCTGAGGAGAAAAGCTTCAAAAGATACAATACATGATATAAAATGACATAAGAAATTTAATATTAGGATCATCATATACAATTACTTCATATACATACATTCAATACAATTACTTTGATGTTTACATATTTAGGTTCCTAGGTGTGTACTAGGCTAATGGCCCTGGAGCCTTTACAAGCCTAGACCATAGAAGTGCCCTGGTATCATGCTGCCTGACATTAGTTCCCAGTGTCTCTATCAGGTACAGCCACTGGAGTGATCCCCTGGGTGAATTTTCTATTACTCATCCACTCATCAAGATTTCTCTTGAAGAGAGCCAGTGAGGTGCTCTACTTGACATGTATATGAAGTCTATTCCAGAGCATGGGCATTCTCTGGGTCATGAACCTGTCCTTCCAGCATGTTCTGTTGATTGTGGTAATGAGGTTGAGGTCTCTGGAGCATGTGTTGTGGAGGGATTGGGATTTCTTTAGATGTAGCTTTTCTAACAGAGCTGGGTCAGACATGGCTTTGTAAGTCAAGCAGAGATTGCCTCTAAGTAGGCGATGTGAGACAGAGAATAGCTGGAGTTGTTTGAGTCTGTCCATGTAGGACGTGTTTAAGGCCTAGGATCCTCTTCATGAGGTACTTTTGCAGCTTCTCCAATTGTTGCAGGTGTCTACTGAGGTACATGCCAAATGTGGCATTGTACTTGATGACTGGCCTAATGAGGGAAGAGTATATAAGAGTATACGACAAAAGAGATTAAGTAGTATAGCAATCACATTCAGGTAATTCCCATGCATATTTGCAGTACAATTGTTTAGATGGTTGCACACACACACACACACACACACACACACACACACACATATATATATATATATATATAGATTTACTTTTGTTTGTTGAAAACACAGTTTATCGGCAAACAGAAGGTCGAGCCCACTACTGTGAATGTGCACTTCGACAAAAGTGCACTTTCGCGAAAGCCAATTCACCGAATCGGAAAAATAAAAAAAATACAGATTGCAAACACAGTTTTGCAGGGGGGCAAGCCTATGCACAAACTCAACTAGTTTTAGCCATCGTACTAATAAGTTTATTATATTTGCTCCCATCCTAATTTAAAAAAAAAATAATAATAAATAAATAAAACCTATTAAACAAAGTAGAACTATGGTATGATACTACAGCAAGAGTTTCCAATAACATACAAAACGCATCACTGAAGTGCAGCCAATTAGAATTAGCTCACATCATTCTCTATACACCTAACAAATACCCAGCTGTTACTAACCTCAACTCTAAATATGTACCCAAGACATAACTTAGATCACAAGATGTATGTCAAATCAGCACAATAGAAATCTTGCTATTACTATAGAAACTGTTTTTGAGTCTCTGTAATTAAATTAAATTATCATTCCTGTATATCTAAGAACAGAATGCAACTCAGAACCCTTACAAAATAAACTAAAAATGTATCTAAGCTCAAATTGGAACTGCACTTGTTCTAAGAAATGATTGTTATCACTCCCCTGCTTACTGTATTAACAGGGACTATATCATCAGCAGTAGTCCTACTAAGACTTCCTCTAGCTGGATAACCTTCTTACAGCTCCTAGCCTTTTCACTCCATATACCTCATCCTCTTCTAAATGCACTTGTTTTTCTACTCCAATCTCCACCTTCATTCCTCTTAACAATGTGCACCTTTTTCACTGTCAGACTTACTAAGTTTTCTAACTATTCTTCCCAACTTCCTAATCTACTGTGCTTCACAAACACTCTCCTTTCTCCCACCCTTCTTCTCCTACCTTCTCATTAATATACCATTTCTACTATTATCCATCTGTCCTTTCCTACCTTTACTGTCAATATACCTCTTCAACTGTGTGCTTACCCTCTTCCCACCCATCCTTATAATATATGTCTTCTGTTCATTACCTAACAATTACTCTCAGAGCTGCAGCATGGCAAATGGGGCCTTATGCAGGGTAATGGAACAGCACCACCCACAGCCATTGCAGTGTTCCATTTCTTGTCTCGGTCTCTCCCTAATTACCATAAACACTGTTCAAACCTGACATTGTGCACACTGTTTTCTTCATTACTTTCAAAATGATTATACAAATTTGGATTTAATTTAAAACACGTATTTCAAATTTTGTACCACAAACACTGATGGCCATTTGCTAAAAAAAAAGTCTCATATTGAAAACAGACTTAGCATGAGCAGCAGTAAACTATTCTTCCCTTGTAACTTACATTCATTGAAAATGCATTGAAACTCACATTTACTGAAAAGGCATCTGACCAGTGGCAGATTAAGTGTATTGTGGGCCCTAGACTATTTTCAAACCACACACATTTGTAAGACTAGGCAAGAATGTATGTGTTTTTGATTCAGCCTTCTGATTGCTTTAAATTATATTTCTTGTTTAATACAGCAACATTTGCTGAGTGTGTTTCAAATTTGTATTTTTGAACATATTTTTCAGTTAACAGTGAAACAAAATGTATGAACCAATTATGACAAATGAACCGATTTTAAAACATTGCACTCTTAAAAGACCATTCAAACTGTTGTCATTAGACTCCACCAATATCTATACTCAACAGTTACGGCTGTTTTATTAACTCTGTACACATCCCATGTCTGATTGTGATAAAATATTCCAGTTTACTTTACACAAGTGCACACTAGTCCTACAAACTTTATCAGCTCAGCAGGGTCAGTCATTTTTATCCATGGACATCCCCCAAACCCAGCAATAATGCATTGTTGACTGCATCCTTCTCAGATGTCTGTGTCAAAAAGTAATAAAAACAATAATAATGACCAAAGTCACATATTTCAGATTTGTTTCACACAAACACACAGTAGCCAAAGCACTCCAAATTAATTCACGCAGAGATGCATACATATGCACATTAGTTCTGCAAAGGCAGACTAAAGACTGTTTAAAAATGACCAGATGATAACAGCCTAAGGTAGTTCCATCCATAGAGAGCCCACCATTCCCACCAGCAACTATAGATACGTTATTATTTATGTACACCCCTTATATTTATGAATAAATACATTGCCTGCACTTTCTTAGTAGCTTTGGATGAATTACATGAAATTGAGCAAAGATCACTAGCATCAAACCATAAGATCCAGCCACATAGCACAGTTTAAATAGATGAGTGTTTATAAGAACATAAGAACTATTAACAACCTGATAACCTATGCTAAGTAAATATGCACAATCTCCGTAGAAGTAAGTTATCTTAATAATTCTACATTAAAGAGAACTATTAGTAATACAGAGGTTGCTGCTGGCAAACAACTTTGCATTTCAGTGCTTCATCTACAAAGGCAGTGCCTGCTACCCTTGAAGAATAAATTTGCCTAGGGTACATTAAAAATTGGTGTGCTGTTGATATTGCCATAACATTTCCTGAACCAGGCTAGCTATGCAATAGGGAATGGCTGGCAAACAATAACAATAGGTTCAAAGTTGACATGTAGTCCAGGAGACCATTACAGAGCCTTGCCCAGATTCCCACTTGTTTCAAAGCACTGTCTGGTTAAGAGAATTGTTCAGTAGGTAAATGAAGGTAGAACAATACAAACCTTGTACCTATGCCACAGGAAGTAGTTCAATAACAAGTCAGATTTTTAGTCACCTGCACTAACTACCAACAGTGGTGAGAGAGGACATTCAGGCGGTTGGTGTGACAGAACAAGATGCAGAGGACAGGAAGAAATGGAAACAGTTGCTCTGCTGTGGAGACCCCTAACGGGAGCAGCCGAAAGAAGAAGAAAGAAAGTTGAAATCTTTTACAATCTGATGCTGTAGAGAAGCCTGTATCATAATAATATACTAACAATGACTACATAATGGATGCGAATAATCAAATGGTTGTGATCATCATACCAAATAATGCAGACTACATGACCTTACAAATGTCAGCCTCTTTGCAGTTGCTGGAGGGTGTAAAGAATGTACTGAGAAAATATATTACTAAAATGCAACATGTTTAGACTGCTTTATGTAATCCAGGCCTATTAAGGAATTAATTAATTCTTTAGTGCAATGAATAAAGCAAAACAATTAAAGACAATATAAACATTGCAGTAGCTTTTCCTCAGCAACCCAGAAATCATACAAAAAACCAAACCAAAACAAAACAAAACAGAAATATCACTGCATAAAACATACATTTTTTGGGGGGTGTACATGCTTCCAGGACACCTGTATCTCATTTTTGACTTTCTCATGTCTTTTCTCTCATCAGCAATAACTATCCCATCTGATATCAGTAAGTACAAAACACTCTCAGATTAAAAATAGGCTTAATGTAAGAAACATTAAATTTCTCTTTCCTTGAAACTCACATTTACTGAAAACGTATCTGGTAACACATTAAACTCATACTCAAAGTATAGTGAAGTACTATTTAGTGTGCATGTGAAGGGTGCAGGAATTAAACTACAAATGTGTAACACATTTGCTAACAGTCTGGGACAGCCCATTGAACACAACTGTCCATTTTCAAAAGTAGCTAAGGAGTACTGTCTGGTAAATTAACTTGGCCGCATCATGCAGAAGACAAATAAAAGCTAAGGGAATCGAACCATGTATTAAAGAAAGCAACTTTTTAACTGTTCATAGCCTTACTCTTCTGTACTAAGTGATAGACAGACTGCTGTAACCAAAACTATTTAACTCTTTGACTGACTTTGATAGACTGTAATTTGTAGTGATTTAAAAAAAGAGGTAATTGAGGCTTGGCAGTTGGTGTGGATGATTAAGGTTCTTGCTTCCTATAGTTAAAGTACAGGGTTTGACTCTAAGCAAGTGACTTAACCAAACAGTGCCCCCTAACTGCAGCATATCTCATACATACACCTTGTCAAAATCAATCACTTCCCATGCACTTGTAGCTGCTACCATAATCAAAATTCAGTTTTCACGTGCACTCACTTTTAAAATGCTTTCCAGGTAGACCAAAGCATGCTGACATGCAAATAAACATATTCAACTCACTTTTTTAAAGTGACAAAGGAGAGTATTTTTAGCTTTTAAAGCCATTCTTGGGAAGTCTCACAGCCAGCACTGGGTCCTAGGCAACTGCTTAGGTTGTCTTGTATTTGATCTGGCTCTGATTGTTACACATCTATTAGACACTTCGTTTACTAATATCATGAATGCTGTGCTTTATGTGATTGTTTTTCTAGTTGTGCTTATAAAACAGTTGTCATATGTCACAACTTTCCATTGTCAACTTTTCAACATATGTATGTATTGCAATATTTTTTACTTCTTGGACAACTGTCGACTTTAAATGTATATATGTATGTATCCGTGGAATTCTTCTCCCTGGGACTCCACTGAAAATGAGAGTTTAGCTCAGTTGGGGTATCCTTGTCAACAAATAGGAATAAAATAAAATAAAAATAAATAAACATGCAAATAAATAATGTCCTGCATTGTTTTCTCTTGAATAATTTCATGATGAAAATGTGTGGGGGGTATCTTTGTAGGAGCAGTTCTAAATGCATACAGTTTAAGGAAACAAGCAAGTTAATAATTGCTACAAGAAACGCTAAAGGTACTGATATATGCATAATGCTTTAGTCTCTTGTATGTTTATATGTAAAATTGTGATACAACCTGGCTTTGTTTTCTGATATAATTGCTAAAATTCAAAATGATTTTGCTGAAAACTAATAATAGTATTAATCATTGTGATTTGTAAATGGATAATTTTATTGGCAAATTAAAACATAGTGTAAGATAGATACAGGAACTGAGGAATTATCTCTTTAAGTTTATCAATACAAATTATAATCATGTATGGTATAGTACACAAAGTACACAGTTAGGTGGTTTAATGATGCATAACTGGATCCTGATAAAGGCCACTTTAGTTCTAAATCTAAGTGGTTAAGTTTTAGACCCTTAATACATCAAGTTATGTGTTCAGGAAACCTCACTTGCAGTGTTTCAGATTTAAAGAATACATACTCCAGATAGTCATGGTAATTTTAAAAACTTCATTGTTGTATTAATCTCAGATAAATTTGTACCCTTTTTAGTATATTTCCTTTACTGGATAAAAGGCTGCTAATGGCCTTGTCTTGGTAGGCCCCAAAGAGTCTATATCATATGATCGAAGTTCCAAAACCTTGAATCATTAAAGGACAAACTTTAATGACTGAAGTGCCGGAACTTCGAACACACATAAAAAAAAAAAAAAAAAAAAAAAAACACGCTCTATGCAGGGGGCAAGCCCCCCTGCACCCCCACACCTCCCACTACTTAAATATACCAACTCCGAGATTGCACTACAGTGCAATAAAGGGAAACTTTTAGTTATGTACTCACCATAACTTCAGATGTTTGGGATCCATCTCGCCTACATTCTGAATGATGGGTTCGGAGCCGATACCTCGGCTCCGACTCGGCACGCTTATGCTATAGAGCGAGGCCTCTTATTGGCTGAGCTTTCTTTATCCCAGGATGCACCACCACTAATCCCCCAGATCTTGTTTGTCCGCATTCATGCACACATGCACAGCTTGTTTATATAACATTGTTAGATGTTTCAAGATGAAACAGGATTCGGACCTTCTGATATCCTCTGATCTCCAAGGAAGGGGGAAGGAGGGTGGGTTATTAGGAATGTAGGCGAGATGGATCCCAAACATCTGAAGTTATGGTGAGTACATAACTAAAAGATGTTATGTGATCCGATCTCGCCTACATTCTGAATGATGGGACAGCGTCCCTAGCACCTAAATCCCGGGTGGCTCATTGGAAAACACTCCTGAGCACTGTGGAACCAAATGAAGCTCGTCCTCTAGATGCCACATCTAATTTGTAGTGAGAAATGAAAGTATGCGGGGAAGACCATGTAGCCGCAGCACAAATGTCACCAATAGCAAGCTTAGAATGAAATGCTACCGAAGTAGCCATAGCCCTTGTAGAATGAGCCTTGACAGAGGTGGAAAGCTCCTTGTTAGAAAAAATATAAGCTTGAGTAATGCAGTCCCTGATCCATTTGGCAATAGTGACCTTTGTGACTGCGTTGCCCAATTTGTTTTCTGCAAAGGACACAAACAACTGATCTGTATTCCTTGACTGTTTGGTCCTATCCAAATAAAAACGTAACTGCCTATGGACATCTAGTGTGTGGAAAATAAATTCCACTTCATTGGAGTATTTTGGGAAAAAAAACTGGGAGCTCTAATGACTGTTGTAAGCATAAAGTAGAGCAGACTTTAGGAACAAAAGAAGGATTCGGTCTGAGGGAAACTCTGTCTGGATGAAAAACCAAGTACGGAGGTTTTACTGACAAAGCTTGAAGTTCTGAAACCCTTCTGGCTGAAGTAATTGCCACTAGGAAAGCTGTCTTCCATGATAGAAACTTTAAATCACAGGTAGCTGCCGGTTCAAAGGGGAAGAAGTCAAGGCACGTAATACTATATCCAGATCCCATGGAGGTGCAGGATGAGAAACTGGAGGTCTTAATAGAGCAGCACCTTTCAAGAAGGTCTTACACAACCTGTTGCTCATTAAAGGTGGGTCTATGGATTCATGAAAGTTAGAAATTGCTGCCAATTGTACTTTGATGGTAGAAACAGAAGAGCCTTGGTTGAAAAGAGGTTAGGAACTTGAGTACTTCTGCTACGGGAGTTGAAATGGGGTCCAGGCCCCGGAGTTGAGCCCATATAGCAAATCTTTTCCATTTGCTAGAATAAAGTTTCTTCGTAGTGGACTTGTGGGCTGAAGACAATATGCGCACTACCTCTGGGTCTAGTGCATGTCTCCTGACTATGGTTGGAAGAGGAGGAGCCAGGCCGTCAATCTTAATGTGTGTAGGGACTGGTGAAGTAGTCCCGACTGATGAGTCAGTAGGTCTGGGATCTGGTCCAGGAACCATGGACCTTCCAGAGCATGTTTCCGAAAATAGGGAAACCAGACTTGACGAGGCCAGTAAGGAGCAATTAAGATCATCTTGCTCCCTAAGAGAGAAGCCTTCTGAATCACCTTGGGTAGTAGCGGAACTGGAGGGAAGGCATAAAGCAGGCCGGTGGGCCAAGGATGGACTAACGCGTCCATAGGGCTCTTCCCCGGAGCCGGGGATAGGGAGAAAAATCCTTGCACGCATTCAGAGGAGTGAAGAGGTCGCAACAAGGAACTCCCCATTCGCTGAAAATCTGTCTTGTAATAGTTATGTTCAGAGACCACTCATGAGGAGAGAGAATTGTCCTGCTCAACCTGTCGGCTACGACATTGGATTTGCCCGGTATGTGAGTTGCCACTAGGAAGCGATTGGTTGAGATTGCCCATTCCCAGACCCTCATCGCTTCTCTGCAAAGAGGATAGGATCTGGTCCCTCCCTGCTTGTTCAGGTACCAGACAACTGACATGTTGTCCGTGTGAACAGCAATTACTCCCTGAGGGAGGTAACAGTGAAGGGCTTGAAGGGACAGGAGTACTGCTCTCATCTCTAGGATGTTGATGTGGAGAGAGGTCTCTTCCGGATGCCATTTGCCCTGGACTGACCTGCCCAGGGAATGCCCCCCCCACCCCATCTGGGAGGCGTCCGTGGTCAACGTGGCTGCCGGAGGAGGAAGAGCAAAGGGTCGTCCCTGATCCAAATTGGAAGACACTAGCCACCAGCGAAGGTCTCGTCTGCAAGATTCTGTGATCCATATTAGATGATTGAGAGGGAGTTCCTGAAAGGACCATTGAGTTGAGAGAAGCCACTGGAGGATTCTCATGTGTAACCTTGCCAAGGGAACTAGCAGAACTGTGGCAGACATCGATCCCAATAGTTGCAAGACCATTCTGGCTGGGGCTTTGGACTTGGGGAGTAAGGCTCGAACCTGACTTTGTATGATCTGAATTCTGTCTGCAGGTAGATAGACCGGCATCTGGTTTGAATCTATCTCTGCCCCTATGAATTTTATCCTTTGAGATGGCCGTAACACAGACTTTGGCCAATTGAAGGTGATTCCTAGGAATTGCCCAGTGATGTTGTGGCCTGCAGGCTCTGTAGAAGTAGATGCTTTGAGGTGGCAGTTAGAAGCCAGTCGTCTAGGTACGGAAACACCTGGAATCCTAGACTCCTCAAGTGAGCAGTCACTACTGCCAAGCATTTGGTGAACACCGTGGGGGCTGTGGTGAGACCAAAGGGCAGCGCACGAAACTGAAAATGACTGCTTCCTAGGCTGAAGCGCAAGTGTCTCCTGGACGCTTGATGTATTTTGATATGGTAATACGCGTCCTTGAGGTCTATGGAGCACATCCAAACACCTTTCTCCAACAACGGAAGAATGGTTTGTAAAGTGACCATTCGAACTTGGACTTCTTGACTGAACGGTTTAGGTTGCTTAGGTCCAAAATGGGCCTCAAGTCCCCGGTCTTTTTTGGCACTAAAAAGAATCTTGAGTAAGTCCCTAATCCGATCTGGTCTGGGGACCGTTGGATGGCTCCTTTTGCAGCAGTTTTGAAATTTCTATGGCTGCGTATCCCGCTGACTGGGTGGCGGGTCCGGGATTCTTTTGGACTGAGGGGGGGGGACAACAGAATGGGATGGTGTAACCTCCGGCGATAATTCGAAGCACCCATCGGTCCTGAGTAATCCTTTCCCAGGCCTTTAGGTGCTTCGAAACGACCCCCGACTGGCTCTGGAGCAGCACAGCCGGGCAATCCCTCAGGGACTATGAAAGGTTGAGGAGCCACGAAAGGACTCGCGGTCTCCAGTGTTGTGGGGCCTCTGCCGCCTCTGGGACGGCGTCTTCCTGATGAATTTCCCTCCTCTGCCTCTGGAGGGGAACCTTCTTGCTGAGAGGAGTAAGACTTCTGCGATCTCCGGAACCACATCTTCCCTCCTCTTTTAGCCTTGGAATAAGGCTGAAAGGGAGTGGAAAATCGTGCCCCACGGCAGTCAGAGTTTTACCCTCCTGTTCACAGCGGGTAAGTGTGTCTTTCACCTTGGGCCCAAACAGGGAGGACCCATCAAATGGGCGTCGAATGAAGACTTGAAGGCCTCCACAAAATGACACAGGCGGCCAGGCTTGCCTCCGTGGCGCAATGCCTGTACCTGCCGCTTACCGCCCCTCGGCCACATACGAGATGAGCCTCATGGACGAGTTTGAGATGGATGACATCGTAGCCAGCTGAGATCCAACCGTCTGGACCAGCTCCTCAGGCAGGTTACCTAAGAGGGTATCGGATAGCTCCTTAATCAGATCCCTCTGGAATCTCGTAAAGTGCGTTAGGTAGTTCAGAGACCTCAAAGTAAAGGCAGCTGAACTAAGGGTGCGCTTGCCATACCGATCCATGCTCCTAGACTCCTTATTAGGAGGATGGATGGATGTAGAAGCCTCTGCTACATCCTGCTGTGTAGCAGATGCCACCACCATAGCATCCACAGCCACACCTTTCGTTAGGAACTCTCTATCTGGGGGTGCTGAAAGAAATTTGTTTGGACGAGCGGGCACCGGTTCCACAGAGTCCAGGTGTTCCCACGCCCTTCGACAGATCAAATCCAAGAGCTCGTCGAAGGGCGGAGACACCCAGGAGGTGGAGGGCTGAGCCCCGAAGGCCTTCAGGAACACCGACTCATCAGCAGAGGGAGGTTTGGACTGCCAGCCGCCTCGTTGTTTTAGGGCTTCAAGGATGTCTGCAAAGGAGACATCATCTGAGGACGACTTGGGGGACCCCTCTGCATCATTGAGATCGGTGTCAGATGTCAAAGACTCGTCAGGGGAGTCAATGTGCTTCCTCTTGCACGTTTTCTTCCTGGGAGGTTCATCCAAAGAGGCTTCAGAAGGACCTCCAGGAGGGGGAGAAACCCCAGCGGGGGTAACCTGAGGCCCAGGGGCTCCGCTGTCTGCTGACAGGGGAACTGCCAATGACCCAGTCTCCAAAAGTAGGGAAGGAGCCGGGGAAACTGTGGAGGTGGCCAAAGAAGATTTGGCTAGAGCACTCCTTATAGCCCTGAAGGCGGGACCACCAGAATCCTGGGAAGGTCCCCTCCGTGGCCACGACAGTAGACGGTACTCCCGCCGACGCACCAAGAGGAAGACTTGGGACGAAGGCATCAATCCGAAGCCTCCCCTAGGGCAAGGAAGAAGTCCGTGCACTGAACTCCGACCCAGGAGCCGGAGTCGGAGCAAGGGTCGGGTCTGATCCTAACACCTCCACTGGTTCCACCAACACCCGCTCCAACGGTGCCGAAGCTGTTGGAGGAGGAAGAACTGTAAGGGAGTGGACCATCGGCTCCGAAGCCAAATGGGCTGGAGCCGAAACCATCTTTTGGAACACCGGAGACTGGAAGAGTCGGAGTACCCTGTCGATGTCCGAATCAGACATCCTGGAAGATCTCGAGGATACCGATTGGGCCCGAACCGATTTCTCCATCGGCTCCGAAGGGCCTGGGGACCAGCTCCGAAAGGATTCCACTATTATCGGCTCCGAGGAAGTCTTCACCGAAATTTCTCTCGGCTCCGATAAAGACTTCGGCTCCAAGGGGGAAGTGTCTGAGCCGATGACCCTTATCAGCTCCAATATCAGTGGAGCCGATGAGGATGACCCGCCTCGATGCTCCAGACCTCGGCTCCAAACCAGAGGGGTCGAGGTAGGAGGCATCAAGGCAGACCGTTCGACCTCGGCTCCAAGTCTGTGGAGCCGATGGAGAAGTCTGCTTGCCTTTCAGCCGTCGGCTCTGACTGACTGGTCGGAGTCAGCTTTCTCTTCTTAGAAGAAGGAGAGGAAGATAAAGCCTCCTCAAAAGAAGGCTTGATTAATCCTCTAAGGATTAATTTGTTTTTCCTCTCCTGGAGGACTCGAGAGGAAAACGCATGGCACACACTGCAGGATTCTTGGAGATGTATGGCTAAGACAATAGACGCACGAGGAGTGGTCGTCCGTAATGGACATTTTAAACCCACACCTTGTGCACTTCTTAAAACCGGATGGTTTATGTTCCTTAGACATAGTTGTAAAAGAAAAACAGGAACAACAGTAAATTTTAAACAGCTTAGGATACAGGTACAACAAATATGCTAACCAATATATAAATACTGAAAGAGAAACTTTTCCCTTTTTTTTTTTTACAGTAAGAAAAAAAGAAAGAAAGAAAGCAAGGAGGGTCAAGACCCTCTAACTCAAATGGGTACTTGACCCACACACAACCAATAAAGCAGTTAGAACAGGGAAGGCCCCTCTGACTGAAAGGAATCTTCTCTGACAGGAAATTTCAAGTAAAAATCAATAAATCACCAAGAAACACACTCATACACAAATAATAGCCATTAAAACAGCTTTTGGGTTGAAAAAAAGAAAATTTCTGGCAGGAAAAGATACTATTAATATAGTACTTAGCCCAGCCAATGTTGAGACCACGTCCAAGCTCTGTAAGCGGCAAACGAGATCTGGGGGATTAGTGGTGGTGCATCCTGGGATAAAGAAAGCTCAGCCAATAAGAGGCCTTGCTCTATAGCATAAGCGTGCCGAGTCGGAGCCGAGGTATCGGCTCCGAACCCATCATTCAGAATGTAGGCGAGATCGGATCACATAACATTCTTACTTTTCCGTGCTCTATGGCGATCTCCATTATATGCTTCGAGGTTTACAACTTCGATCATTAAAGTTCATTCTTTAATGATTCGCAGTTGTAAGACTTCGATCATATGATATGAACCCACCACAACAATATGTTTCCAAGGTAATCTAAACTGAATGATTTATTTATGTGAAATAACAAGTTCTTGGAGAATACCTGAAAAAAGTGTCGTCTTTTCTTTGAAGTCAAGCCATGCCATATAGTTTCCTGCTTCTAATGATAGTGGAAGGCTAAATGAGTTACGATGTACTTAGCCTTCAAATAGCAAGGGCACTGAGTTATTCTGTTAGAATGAGTGTGTCCACAATTAACAATCCTGATGGATGGAGCAAGTGAATTTGTATGAAGATTATAGACAGGAGTAGAGGCATGAGGTAGGCTGGCAAAGGTAACTAATAGTATACCTAAAAAGAATGAGTACAAGAACCTTATCTTAAGAATTTATGTATGACTGAAAGTCTTATTATTGGTGCTGCCACCCTTGGTGGGGTGTTACCTGAGGCCATTGAGACTTGTAGGGTGCCATTTTCAATGTTAATATAGGAAGATGTTGCTGTATATAATCTTCAAAGCATAGGTTATTATAGTTTCATTTGCAAGATATTTTAAAGGACGGTAAGATCTTAATAAATGATAAAAGTATATAAATATGATGTGTGCACCTTGGTTAGAGTGATGGGTAGAATAGAAGGTGAAGTCCAGCATTAAGTTGTCTAAAGGAAGCATGCAGGGCAAGGGTTTGTCTGTAAGATGAGAGATGGTATATGGGAATTTTATGCAAGTAGAAAAGGATCAATAATATGTAATTGATATTATTTCATATATATCAATCCATTTGCTAATGTTTATGATTGTGTTTGTCATATTTTCAACTCCCTTGAAGAACTGAACTTGAATGGAGTACTCGTGTCAGAAAAGTTTTTTTTAAAAAAGAGGGCACAGACAAGAATATATTGAGAAAGGGACTAATGTGTGAGTGATTATGATGTTCATATTAGGTGTGAAGGGATGTGGGTACTGGCAATATGTGATGTAGTTGTTGGAACTAGGTAAGGTGGGGGTACTGATATATATATATATATATATATATATATATATATATATATATATATATATATATATATATATATATATAAGGACACTATGAATGATTAAATTTACTTTTACTATTTAATAAAATAAAGCTTGGTCCATTTTAAAGAAGAATGCATCCTGCTCAGATAGAGGTTTAAGTCTAATATAGATACACGTATTGACTGTTGATTGTCATACAATGTCATCCACTTTCAAATGTGTTGATTTATGCACATATAAAATGTATGTGTAATAATATGTATATGAAATTAACAGATAAAATGTTTTGCACCATTGGACATATTTGTTTATGTTATGAAATGATCAAGCATGAAGATTAAGGTTATAACAAATATGTCCAATTCAATTTAATAGTTTAAAATTGATTGTATAAAGTAGTATTTGGATGTAATTAACGTGATTTCTAATATATATATATATATATATATATATATATATATATATATATATATATATATATATATATATATCCAGGCATTCTCTAAAGTATTCAATTGCATTTATTACTGCTTGGTAGTAACTTGATTAAAGTGTAGCTATCATTCTAAGTCTTTTGGATTAAGCACTTGGGCTTCAGACCAGTTGTTTTACATTAGGAAGGTTTGTGGCATGCACTGTGGTGGCAGGACAGGTAGCTTTCATCCTTCTAAGTTGGGAACTGCTGAGTGAGAGCCCAGTGTCCAAGTGTATTAGTTCTGGTTTAAGCACTTGGGCTTCAGGCCAGTTATTTTACATTAAGAAGGTTTGTGGTCTGCACTCTTGTGGGAGAAGAGGCTGGACTCTGCCCTTCTGAGCTGGGAATTTCTGGTTAAAGGTTTATAGTGCCTGAATATTTGAACTGTATCTTACTGAAATTGGTACACCTTGTTTGCTGTAGCACAGACTAGATCCAGGCCTGCTGAATCTAGCTTTGATTATATGCTTGTTGTTTGTTTGCTTGTTATTTCCCTGGAACGCTAATTCCACCTAATACGCTTCTCAGCTTCTGTGGATCACTAGTGATATCTGCATTGCTTACTGTACTTATTTCCTTGTTTCACTTGAAAGAAAGTTACTGTTTGTTGTTTTTGCATTTAAGTTACCTATAACACATTGCACTTAAGTTACCTGGCACTTGCTCACTAAAGCAATTATATAAGTCAGCACTAAAAATTAAAAGCACTACACCCTCACTCCCCACTGGCCCTTGTTTTCAATTATAAAGGAATTCCCAATATTATTCTAGCATGTCCAAAGGTCAGTTGTCAATCTCCTCTCCAGTCCAGCTGGTGAATCTGGGAATCTTGAGGCAATGTTATAACTGCCTCATGTACACAGACAACCCTCCTCCTCCCAACAAATTCCAACACATGTGAGAGATACAACCATATAGCCAAACTGGAGGCTAAGCTCTCTCAACTCAGTACTGGCATAACCAGTCAGGAGGAGAAGGAAACCACACTCACTACAATTCCAGTCTCACATAGACCTACCACGACAGCAAACCAAACACATAATCACACAAAACATACTGAGGCTCTAAATAAAGATCTGCCTAAGCAGCAGAGACCTCCAAAGCAGACAACCAAGAAACCGCTACCCCAAAACAAAACACATGCAACACATATCTCACAAAGCCAGTGTGCCGAACAGTCGCAGCCCTTAAGACTAAACAACACACCTGATACACTTGTAATAGGTGACTCTATCGTCAGGCACACTGATGTCCCACTCACCAGGCTGAACAAGGAGAGAGTCACGGTGAGCAGCCTGACGGGCGCTAGTATCTGCCACATAACACAAGCACTCAGATCACTCCAAGACAAGTACAAATATGACTCAGTCATTATCCATGCTGGTGTGAATGACCTGAGATGTACCTCCCTGGACTACATGAAAAGAGACATAGAGGAGCTTTCTGAGCATGTAGCCCAGGCCGGTATGACCCTGACCTTGAGTGGCATCTTACCCTCACCAAGAATGATGCCACAATATGAAGACAAGATGATCAATTTCAACAATTGGCTTAAGTACTGGTGTCATTCAAAGGGGATCCAATGCCTGTCAGCTTGGGATGATATGCTTTCGGATATTGGCAAAGGCTCTTGCTACCCCCATAGTGCCTTTTTTAGGCAAGGCTCAAAAGACAAACCCACCTCCATAGGTATCACAAGGGATAAGATACTAAGAGTAATGCTACTCAACGTCAGAAGTCTAAACCTCAAAATGCACGCACTCAAAACTCTCCTTAGCATGGAGAACATCGATATCTGTGCAGTAACAGAAACCTGGTTCAGGGCTCCCGAGAGCACCCCAGCACTACCAGGTTATACCTCATACCATGCTTTTCGACCCGAAAACTTGGACCGAACCAAAAAAGGAGGGGGAGTATCAATATTCATCAAAGATACCCACACCTCCAGGTTGGTGGCAAAGCACGAAGCATCAGAGACTATCCATGTGCAACTAACAGTGGGTAAAACTGCCTTCCAGTTTATAGCCTGCTACAGACCACCCTCCCAAACCCAGGAACCCCACTCGGCCTTCCTGAGAACACTGGAAAATATGAAGTTCTCTCCAAACACCATTATATTGGGTGACTTCAACTACCCAAACATAGACTGGGAGCATTACTCTAGCTCCAACACCCTAGCCCAAAGGTTCCTAGAATTTTTAAACTGAAATGCTATGGAACAACTTGTTACCCCTCCCACAAGAGGGGAAAACATACTGGACCTGATCATCACCAACATGGGGACTCTATGCTCCAGACCAGAAGTGTATCCCTCACTGGTAAGATCAGACCATAAACTAATCTCACTGGATATTCACATCCTGACCCCACCCCCTGCCCAGAAAACCACAGTGAAAACCTTCTCTAAAGCAAATTTCACACTCCTCAAAACCGAGGTGGAATCCTTCAAAGCCCCGGGTCTGTGGAAAATACGGCCCAGACCGCAGAATCCTTTCTAAACGCATTCTGTGAACACCTTCAGGAATGCATGGATCATGCGATCCCAAATAATACCAAGACCCAATCCTCCAAAGGCAGATGTCCTGTCTGGTGGACCCCAGCCATAAACAAACTATACAATAGAAGGAGGAAGCTACTAAATGATAGAGCAAAATCCCAAAAAGGGATGGCATCACTGATCAGTATTAGCAAAAAACTACGGGCACTCATAAAATTGTCTAAGGCCAGCTTTGAGAGAAAAATTGCACAGGACACTAAGGATAATCACAAGGCTTTCTTTAGTTATGTTAGGAACCTGGGTGGTAACTCAGAATTAGTCCAAAATGACAAAAAATACACCGAACCCACAGACATTGCCAACATCCTAGCTGACAGGTTCAGCGCAAACTCCCCACCAAAAGGGCAAATATCTATCCCAGCAGAGTGCTGCCCCCCTGACATCTCAGATGCTCAGGTAAGAGCTGCCCTCTCCAAAGCAAAAAACACAGCATCAATGGGACCAGACGGTGTCCCGGGCTGCGTCCTACATGAACTCCAAGAAGAGCTAAACCCAAACATAAAACTACTGTTCAATCTCAGCCTTACTACAGGATATGTGCCCAAAGAGTGGCGTACAGCAACAGTGGTTCCTCTCCATAAAGGTGGTGCCTCAACGGATCCTGGAAACTATCGCCCCATAAGCCTGACTAGCTTGGTCTGCAAAGCTATGGAAAGGATCATCATGGACCTCATAAATAAAGATAATGGGGACCTACAGACACTGGATCCTACCCAGTTCGGCTTTGTTAAGAGCAGATCCTGCCTCTTAAACCTGGTTGATTTCTTTGAAACAGTCACCAAGGCCATTGATGAGGGGGAAGGTGGTCCACACAGCCTACCTGGACCTCACAAAAGCCTTCGATACAATACCCCACTCGGGCATTAAAGATAAGCTCACCAGCTTAAATATAAACCCCTACGTCACTAGATGGATTGCAAACTGGCTCAAGGACAGAACCCACATGGTTAGAATTGCTGGTGCCATGTCAGACTCCAAACCAGTTACAAGTGGTGTCCCACAAGGCTCAGTCATGGTACCTCTCTTGTTTGGTATATATTTCTCGGAGGTACAGGCCAACACGGAAGGACTGTGGCTGACCAAGTTTGTAGATGACTGCAAACTGGGCGCCATAATCGACTCTCCAGCTGACACAAGCATCCTCCAAAAGGGCCTCATAAAAATAGACAACTTGCAGCAACTGGAAAGACCCCAAAAGTACCTCACCAAGAGGATCAAAGGGCTCAAACAGATGCCATATGCTGCCCGGTTAAAGAAACTCCAGCTCTACTCAGTGGCATACCACCTTTTCAGAGGCGATCTGTGCCTGATGTATAAAGCCATGTCCAACCTGGAATTAATGGACATGCTGCGCCTCAGAAAATCCAAATCCCATCGAGCTACGTGCTCGAGAGACTTGAACCTCAGCACTGAAATAAATAGGACATGCTGGAGGGACAGATTCATAACCCAGAGGCTCCCTTCACTCTGGAATAAAATCCCAGTCCAGGTTAGGCAGAGTCCCTCATTGACTCTCTTCAAGAGGAATCTTGATGAGTGGATGGGAGATCATAGGTTTACCCCGGGTATCACTTCTGTGTCACTGTTAGACAGAGGCACAGTATACTAACCTCGAAAAAGGGCATAGCAAAATAAATTTAAAATGGGTGGCGAAAGCCAAACACATTCTGGCTAGGCTTATAAATGCCCTAGGGCAGATAGCCTAGTATGAACCTATGAACCTGTGAACATATATATATATATATATATATATATATATATACCATACCAAAAAAAGTCCAGCACTGAGGATAAATCCACAAATAAGTATCAACAGCCGTCTTTGAAGGAGAGCTTTATTAAAGCCGTGCAGTCACCCCACAGACCGGTTTCGCTTTCACCAAAGCGTCATCAGTGTGTGACGACAGACGCCCAGTTACATATTTAAATACAAAAACCAACATGCTTGTATTAAAGAAACCCTTACCCTATTAACCATGAATTAATTTTTAAGGTTATACATGTTATTTTCATATCTAAACAAATTAATATAAAAACAATAATATACCCATAAATTGAAGTATTTTGTTTATGTTTTTGTTGTATAATAATAGATACCCATTTACATAAAATATGCAAATGTATTTTTAGGTATATGTGTACACCTACACAAGAAAACCATTCATTTCATCCCTTAGCATATATTAAATACTTGATTACCAATGGTCATTAAGACCTGGTTTATGCATAGCACCCAAATTAACAATCCATCTTCTTTCTTTTTGATCTAGTATGTTGTGTTTTGCCCTATCCCCCAAGCTCATGTCAACAACCCTATCAATACCCACAAATATGAAATGTGCCGTTGCATGTTCCAAAGTATGTTTATACAATGCACTCCTAACCCTGTTACACTTTATATCACTGACATGTGTTGCTATTCTTTGTTTAAGCATGCAAGATGTCTGGCCTACGTAAAACGCTCCGCATCTGCATACCGCCATATATACAACCCAAGGTGTATTGCATGTAATCAAACTTAGTATATCATAAACTTTGCTTGTATTGATAGAGGTGAATGAGGAGGTCTTAGACATGAGCTTGCAATAAGTGCAGTTCCCACAATATGTGCTGCCTTTAGAAATAGTACTAATATTTTTAACTGCATTGATGTGCCTTTTATAGCTAGAAAAATGTTGTCCTATTGTCTTGCCTTTTTTATAAGAATATGCACAATGATCTCCTATTATATTAGTCAAATAAGGATCATTATGTAATATGGGCCAGTATTTGTCTATAATTTGTTTAATCAAATGGGTATTACTAGCATATGTTGTCATAAATCTAATAGTTGAAGTCTGGTTAGATTTCCCCTCTGATTTATCTTGCAATAAAAAATCTCTGTCCAGGTTATTAATTTGTTGTTTGGCTATATTTATTGTAGCTGTATTGTACCCCCTGGCTTTAAATCTATTAACCATATCTTTTTCAAAAAAACTATATGTCTGTTCTTCTGAACATATAGTTCTAACCCTGTGGAATTGTGCCTTAGGTATATTTTTAATGATGTGGGAAGGATGGCAACTATTGGCATGTAAAATGGAATTTTTCGAAAAAGGCTTTCTATAAATTGCAGTAACTATTGTCCCATCAATTGCCTTAGTTATGTTTACGTCCAGAAAGTCTATCGTAAACAAATCCACTTTACCAATAAATATAATGCCATATATATTTGAATTTAAATAGTTACAAAATTCTTTCCATTCTGTTATAGTGCCATCCCATATAACCCAACAATCATCCAAAAACCTACGCCACATAGTTAATTTATGTTTGTAAGGGAAATTGTCCGTATATATGCAAAGCTCCTCCAGGTAGCCCATAAACAGGTCGGCATATAAAGGAGCAAATGTAGCTCCCATAGCTGTGCCTTTGACCTGTAAATACCATTGCTCATTATATTTAAATGCATTATGCTCCAAGACTAACTTCAACATAGATAGCAAGAATTGTATTTCCCTTTGTGAGTATATTCCAGATTTACGCATCCAATAGTCTACTGCCACCACACCTCCTTGGTGAGGAATACTAGTGTACAGCGACTGTACATCTAGCGTACCTAAAAAACTATTATTGGATAATTGTAAATCATTCATTAGCTGTAAAAATTGTTTGGAATCCCTAATTCTTGCTGGTACTAATGTCAATAATGGCCTTAATTTGGTCTCCAGGTATTCAGATAAAGGTTCAATAATAGAACCTCTTCCTGACACTATGGGTCTGCCTGGAGGGCTTTGCAAGTTCTTATGTATTTTAGGGGTTAAATAGAAATATTGAGCCTGTATATATACATATATATACATATATACAGTGTTAACCTGAAGACCAATAAATATTGTTTCAAAAAAGGAATGGCCCAAACAGCCCCAGTACTGCTCATGGGTCTAAAGGAACCCATGGTGGGCAGCACAGACTGCCCTAACAGAATCTGCTGGTAGCAGGGGAAGCTACTAGTCCAGATACACATCCAGGAGCTAGGGTTACATTTTTTGAATGCAACCAGTGGGGCCATGTGGCATACAGGTGTCCACGGAGGCAAGGTGGGGAACAAAAGGTGAGGGAGCCAGTAAGTGGGAAAGACAAAATGCCAATAGTAGGTTGTCTTGAGACAACAGGGGTATTAAATTACCATCCTGCAGATTTCCTGAGAGGGAAGTATTTAGATGAGGCAGTACTATGTGCTTATGCAGTTACACGCAGTGAGGCTAGGAGACAAGCATATGGGTCTGGTAGCCTGGGGGAGACCCAGACAGACTGCATACTTGCAGCAGGACTGATGAGGTGGTTACTTCAGGGAGTGAGCTACAGTATAGCAGTGAGCCTGAAGGTGAGCCACAGCTGCTTTTAGGTACTGATGGTCCCTTGGACAGAGTAACTGCAAAGGTAGAGCTGACTAGTAGTACCCAGGCTGACAGTCAGTCATCACCGTCAGAGGATGCCAGACTTCCTGTGGAAGGAGAGCTGGGAAGGGTTACAAGGAGAGAGTTGAGGCAGGCTCAGCTCTCAGACCCTACATTGCAAGCTCTGAGGCAGGTAGATAGGAAGGCACCTGATTCTCAAGGGAAGGGGGAATCTGTATACTGGGACAAGAATTACTATACAGAGAGTGGACCCCTGAGGGAGGGCTAGAAGGTGAGAGAGTACAGCAGTTGGTAGTGCCTAGAGCCTACCATTTGGCGCTTCTAGCCATAGCCCATGATATTCCCTTTGCAGGTCAGTTGGGCATAAAACATACAAAGAGGCATATTATGCAGAACTTCTATTGGCCTGGAATTTCCAGAGATGTAACAGGGTACTGCAGGACCTGTGAGCAGTGCCAAAAAGTAGGCAAGGCAGGAGACAAGGTGAGAGCTCCTTTGATGCCTTTGCCTGTGATTGAGGAGCCATTTCAGAGGGTAGTTATGGATATTGTGGGTCCTCTGAGTACCCCAAGTTCCACAGGGAAAAAGTATGTCCTAGTGGTAGTGGATTATGCTACATGATACCCTGAGGCAGTGGCTTTGTCCTCCATTGAGGCAGAGAAGGTGGCAAGTGCTTTGCTAGAGAGTTTCAGCAGGGTAGGTTTCCTAAAAGAAATACTGACTGACAGAGGTGCCAGTTTCATGTCAGACCTGCTGGCTTGCCTGTGGAAGTCCTGTGGGGTGAAGCACATGAAGACCACCCCCTACCATCCCCAGACTAATGGTGTGGTTGAGAGGTTAAACTCTACAATCAAGTCCATGCTATGGGCATTTGCAGAGCAGTTTAAGAAGGGGTGAGACAAATGTTTGCCCCATCTGTTGTTTGTTTACAGAGAAGTTCCCCAGGAATCCACAGGTTTTTCACCCTTTGAGTTGCTGTATGGGCATAGGGTGAGGGGGCCTCTAGATTTAATTTGAGATGAGTGGGAAGGTGAGTGCGAGTCTCATAAGGAGTCTGTTGTGGCATACGTCCTAAACTTGAGGACAAGGCTCAGGGAACTCATGGGCTTGGCCCAGGAGAACCTGGTAGAAGCCCAACAACAGAAAAAGATGTGGTATGACAGGAATGCTCGAGCTAGAGAGTATGCTGTGGGGCAGCAGTTAATGGTTCTCATTCCTGTCAGACACAACAAGCTTCAAGCAACTTGGGAGGGTCCCTACAAGGTGGTAAGAAAGGTAAGTGATGTTAACTACATGGTGGAACTGCTGAGCAGATGGCAGGGGCACACATTGTACCATGTTAACATGATGAAACCTTACCATGATAGGGAGGCCCTTGTGCTGAGCATTTGCAGTGGATTGCAGGAGGAGACTGAGGGAGATCTGTGGACTGATCTCCTCAATGAGGCTTGGGCTGACACCTCAGTGGAAGGGGTAACAATGTCCCAGCAGCTATCTCCTACCCAGGTATGAGAAATCCGAGCAGTGTTACAGGAATTTGGGGACATGTTCACTGGGAAACCAGGGTGCACCCACCTAATGCAGCACCAGGTGGATACAAGACCCCAAAGGCCTATCAGGCAGGCCGCTTATAGAGTGCCTGAGAGAGAGTCAGACAGACCCTGAGGGAGGAGGTACAGGAGATGTTGGAACTAGGGGTGATTCAAGAGTCCAACAGTCTCTGGGCTTCCCCAGTGGTGCTGGTGCCAAAGAAGAATGGCAGCACTAGGTTCTGTGTGGACTACAGGAAATTAAATAGTCACACGGAGTCGGATGCTTACCCCATGCCTAGGACAGATGAGGCCCTAGAGCAGCTGGGTGGGGCTAAGTATCTTACAACCATTGATCTTACCAAGGGTTACTGGCAGGTGCCCTTGACTCCCAGTGCTAGTGAGAAGTCAGCCTTTGTGACTCCTTTTGGCTTGTATGAGTTCACAAAGATGCCCTTTGGGATGAAGACTGCTCCAGTGACTTTACAGAGGCTGGTAGATCATTTCCTTGCAGGAGCAGGAGAATTTGCCCTTGCCATCTACAGCCATTCCTGGCCAGAGCACCTTCAGCATGTCAGGGAGGTGCTGGGCAGACTACAAATTGCAGGGTTGACCATTAAGCCAAGCAAATGTCTGGTGTGTATGGCAGAGGTCTCCTACCTAGGATATAGTGGGGAGTGGTAAGATAAGACCAGAACCTTCCAAAGTGGAAGCCATTCAGGCATGGCCTGCACCTGTTACTAAAAAGCAGGTGAGGGCATTTTTAGGGACAGCAGGGTACTACATAAAGTTCGTCCCCAGTTATAGTACCATAGCTGCTCCCCTCACAGACCTGACAAGGAAGAACAGGCCAGATAAGGTAGTGTGGACCCCAGCATGTGAGCAGGCATTCCAGAAGCTTAAAGAAACTTTGGGAGGACCCCCTGTGTTAGCCAGTCCAGATTACAGCAAATAATTTGTTGTGCAGGTGGATGCTTCAAACCATGGGGTGGGGGCTGTACTTAGCCAGATTTCTTCAGAGGGGGAAGAGCACCCAGTGGTTTATCTCAGTCATCAGCTCCAACCAAGGGAGGAATGCTATGCAGCTGTATAAAAGGAATGTCTAGCCATAGTGTGGGCATTGCAAAAACTTCAGCCTTATCTGTATGGAAGAAAATTCACTGTTATGACAGATCACAACTCTCTAACATGGTTAAACAGAGCCAGTCAGCAAAATGCCAAGTTGCTAAGATGGAGCCTGGGGTTGCAAGCATATGATATGTCAGTGCAGCACCACAGTGAAAGTAGCAATGCCAATGCAGATGGGCTCTCAAGACAGGGAATGGGGTAGGTATACTCAGATAGACCTAACTCTCTCAAGCAGCGTTTCTCAAGGGTCACTTGAAAGACTAGCTTGAGTTCTCGGGGGGGAGAAATGTGAAGACTGGTAGAGATGGGTGAAGGCTGCCAGCCTAGCCAGATAGAATTGTGTAGATAATTCTATCATTTGTAAATATGAATGTTGAACTTAAAACAATGTGGCAACATTGCCATCTGCTGTAAAGACAGCTAAGTCAAGCATTTCTTGTTGGTCCTTTGAAGTTAAAATTATTTCATTGCTACCTTTGATGTTTTACAAGTCAGCTCCAGTCCAGCTAGATGAAGTCGTCCTGCCTATTGTTTTAAGGCTAAAGTTAATGACCAGAATTTACATATGGAATGTCCTTTATTGCTCTAAGTGTAAAAGAATGTAAATGCAGTTTCTGTCAGCCTGGGAACACCAGGAAAGTGTAAAAGATGATGTAATGTTTAGCAGGACTGCAGTTTCAATTTAAACAGTGAGAACCAGAGATTATTAAGCATTTTTGTCTGACTATCTAACTCTCAGCACTACCTGTTGCTCTATGTAAGTAAGTTATTTTAGAAGTGTGTTTTCTTGTAGATAGCTAGAAGCTAGAAATATTAGGCTAAGTGTTTTTTTGTGATGTGAGCATGCCAACAAAGCTGAGAAGAAGCCAAAAAACATCCTAAAACACTTCTTTATTACAAAAGGATGAGCGCTTTTGCGGGGTTACCACTTCATCAGATCTATGGATTATTGTACAAAGCCACTCTGATCAGTCACACTTACCAACTGGATAATAATATTGCACAGTAATAACTGGACACCCTTTTAAGGGCCTTTGGGTAGCTGATAATATTAGCTGGGTGGTGGCAGTAATTACTACCATATAGTCTGGGTAAAAGGGGCACAGCTGGAGAACCTGTGCCAGCCATCCCCAGGAGTGTATGTGTGGTTGTATAAACTTATCTCAAAGTGTGTGTGTCAGCTACTTGGGCAGGGACATGAAGCACTGGGTGGACAGAGAGGGTGCTGGAGATTTTAGCTTGTCCAGCTAGGCTGAGATCTGGACCCTATAGCTGTGCTAGTGGGGAGTCTTACTGGGGACCCGGGGAGCAAGGGAGCAACCAGCCCTGGACTGACTGTGATCTCTGTGAGCTCTTAAGGGAAATTGCATGTGTGTATTTGTTATCCTTTCCTCATATATGAGATGCCCTCTCTGGTGTTAGTGGTGAGGATTGAGGCTCCTTGATTGCTGGGCCAGGGCACAGACATCACACCATGTCCCAAGTTTTCTCTCCATCCAGCTGCTTCACCTACAAGAAGGTACATTGGATTCTTGTATTATCTTAACAGTTATGGTTTATTTCATTTAGGTTCAACCTCCTAGAAAAATGCAACTGAGGTTTTACTGTGTTTAATTCTGGCTGAGTGTTGTGTCTTTTGCTGTTAATGTGTAGTACATATATCAGCATGTTTCTACTGACTTTTTACTCTAGGTTTCAGCAGTAGCAGCAAAGTATTGCCTATCTGCTGTCAATGTGTAGCAATTATATTAGTACGTTTCTACTTGCTGTTTTACAGTAGGGTTCAGTGAAACCATCATTTTTTTTGCTGTTTGTGTTGCAGTTACATCAAGTAAGTCTGTAGTATGTTGCCATCTGGCTAAGTGTTGTTTTTTTTGTCTCCCTGCTAATCTGTAGTGCATATGTTTATGTTATGTATTTATGTTTCTACTCACTTCTACTGAAGGCTTCTATTGTAATACCTGATTTTATGTTTGTATGTAGGTGATTGTTAATATATGAGGGTTTCTCTTTGTGTAGAGTTTTGTCATTGGCTAGGGTTGCTTCTTTTTTGCATATATGCTACACACTCTAGTTGGCTCCTTTTTGAAGTACTTAATTATCATATTTACAGACTGTATGTTGTGTAGCAAAGAGTGGGAACTAACAGATAGGTGTACTACCTGTCCCTCTAACATCTGTAAACCTGCATCACAGTAACCTCACACTTGCATGCAAACACATATCTCTTGTTAGTTTATTTTTTTTCTTTCTGTCCTATACTGTGGAACCCACGATTTTTGTTTTTGGTAATCCCAAACTTGCTTACCTACAAATATCTCCTGTAAGCTTTGTTATTGTCCTGTTTAAAGGCTAGAAAGCTGAAATCCGCAACTGTGAAATATAGTGCACTACTCTTGTTTGCCAAACATTACTTAATCTGGATGGGTATGGACAGATAGTACTGTACCTCTCTAGTTCAACCATCAAGAAATCCGTAACTTTTTTTCTCTTTCTCTCCCAGTGAAACAAGCACATGTAAGTCTGACTACTGCTGCTGCTGCAGAAGTTATCTTATCCCTCTACCAAAAGAGCTTTCACAGCTGAATTTCACCTGCAGTTGCAGAAGTTCACAAGAAACAAATACACTGAGTTAAATCTATGTAAGGTCATTTCCAAGACTCAAACTAACTAATAACTTAATTTGTTAAATCTAGTGTGTATTGTTTTGTAGTGGTGAATCTGCTGGAAGGATATCCCACCCCATACTTACTCACCCACACTCACAAGCCTTTTACTGCTGAAGGTGAAGCTACATTAACACTTCAGCATATTTCACTCTTATCAGTGAAATATATCACTGGAAAGACACTGAAAAGCCAATAACCATAAAATTAGATGCTGTGACTTGAGTCAAGTATTTAGAGTTCAGACACCTTGTATTTGTATCCATGAACATTCTACCTCACTGATTGTTTATGGTGGTAAACCATCTGGGAGGGTTCTTCCCTCTCCATTCACTTCATTCACTCCGCTCCTCTACCCTTCCCCATATCCCACCCACCCCAGCACCTCTACTCTTATCCTAAGCAAACCAGTCTCCGTCATTCTTATGATCCAATTATATACAACTTTACTTTGTCCACACCCACATTTTGTTCACACCTTACCTTCTTTTATTTAACCAAACGTATCTGCTTTCCCTTAAATCCATCACCTTGAATTCTCATTCTCCTACTACAATTCTTTGCATCTTACTCTACTTTACCATCACAATACAATCACCACCTCAAACTGTCTTCCATTATCACCAGGCTTGCCACCTTCACTTCTACTATACACACAAACTAACATTGCACCATAATTTTACTACTGACCAATTACTTCTACCCCACCCCTCCTTATCACAAACTGCAAGGCAAAACACCTAACCACATTGTCAAAACCCACCCTGAAGTCAAAACATTTCCAACCTTACCTTCAGCTGCACACATATCACAAGATAACATAATCTCTATTTACACCTGAAAACTCATAAATACCACTTTTACTATTGTTAAACCCACTATCACAGTTGATATGCTCCTCCTAACCTGCCTAGCTTCTTTACTCTTAGTTCTCAACTTCGCTACACCTATATCCTCACATACCCTCACACACCAATACACATCAACAACCTCCTCCAGCCATCTCCCCAATAAACAATTCAGCTTCTCACATATCTCCTCCCAGCTTTTTCCCTATACCCTCCCATATTATTCAAGCCACAAATTGGCCTCCTCACCTCCTATTAAACCTACTCTTCAACATTTTCACAAAGAAACTTCACACTGCCGCTCACCCTGGGACCCTCATTCAATATGCTGATGATTCCACCATATTCTGTACTGTTCAGTCACTACCAGAACTACTTTCAAAAACTCAACAGTCCTTTGCTGAAGTTGAATCCTGGCTAAGAAATGCCCAACTCTTTCTTAATCCAAAGAACACAAAACTAGTACTCTTTCATCCCCAAAACACCTTCCCTGTCACTGATCATTTTAACATCCTTGCATCTGACAACACTATAATAGAGATAGTGCAGGAAACCAAACTTCTAGGAGTCATCATTGACAATAAACTTTCATTCAAACCCCATATAATGCAAAATATAAAGAAAACTCACCAATCAGGTTGTTTATTTACTGCAGCAGACAAAACTATGCTTGCAAAATAATTTTTACTTCCCTCTCTTCTTTATGGTGCCCCTATCCTAACTGACTTACAAACTTCTACCCTAAGTAAGATGGAACAGTGCTGCAACAAAGTTGCAAAGTTTGCCACAAACTCTAAATATCACACACACTACTGTAAATCACTCCTAGAATTAAAATGGCTTGAGCTCCCCAACCAACTTTCCTTTATTCAGCTACCCACCTTGCACAACCTTATTTTTAAGCCTACTGCCTGCCCTTCTCTAGCCAATCTAATCACACTTTACACTCCAAATCAATCCCTACAATCAAAAGACAAAAATCTCTTAGCTATCGCAAAACCCACAAGAAAACCAGGTCACTCTCTGTATTCATATTCTGTCTCTATAATTTGAAATTCACTACTTCTAGCTGCCAGGTCTATACCTGGCTTAACCCATCTCAAAGCCTCTTTAAAAAAGGATCTCAAACAGACATGGCTCTGTTCCTCCATAAAGCGTGCCTGATGCTCAGCACTTCATCTTCTTCCACACTAGCCTCATCCTCTTCTTCTGTCACATTTCAATCCTTCACAGTCTGCAGGATCTTCAGGCTCTTCTAACTCCTTCTCAGTTTCTGTACCATATCCTTAAGCTACTGCTCAGGCTGCATTGCTCCTGTTCATAACTCTCTCACTATCTTTCTGCATCACTAACTTTCTGGCTGCTATTTTCCTAACTGAAACTAACATTCTATTTTTCATGTACTATAACAGTCAGTGTCACACATTGCACTACATACGTACTATTTTTTGGACACTATGACATCATGTATGGTGAGAGTGACTATTATTCTCTACAATGTTTTAACTCTATAGAATTGTCTAGATGTGTAGTATTCAGTATATTACAACATCTTGTAACATAGTTTGTTCTTTCAACTTATTTTTGTAAAGTATTTCTAATGTAATTTGTATTGTATTGGATTATACTGTACTTGTATTGTACTGTATGTGGAGCTTTTCTCCCCAGGCCTCTGCTGAAAACGGGTTCTGTAGACCCAGTCAGACCATCTTGGTAAACAAATGTCAAATAAATAAATAAATAAATAAATAAATAAATAAATTAAATAAATGAGCTAACAGTATAATACAGTGAAGGATCATTGAATTCCAGTAGAGGGTTTAGTTATTCATTGATATTTGGCTTCTAACAGCTCACTGTATAGATGTGATGACTACATAATCAAAGTATAATGGCACCAGAAGGGTAAATTTCTGTCACTGTGAAACTGGTTTCTATTATAAAACTGTATTTTAGGTGATTCAGAAGTTGGAGTTTATTATGTGTTTTGCATATAACATTGATCAAATATGTTAGGGAATTAACACCCCATTTAGGTGGAAATCAAATAAAAATAGCTTTTATTTTACCAGTAGTCATCTCTAGTCCAATTTGTTTAAGCCACATATTTTGTTTGTCAGCATGTTTTAGACACTTATTTAAATCAGAGGTAGTTATAGTGCCTAGTGAAGTCAGTGTGCATCATCTGCATACTGAATGAGTGTTAAGGTCTGACAAATGTAATACACTTATAACAAACACAAAACAATAGCCTGCTTCTGAAAGATAATTTATGTCTAGTATTCTGTGCTGTTAAGCATTGACAACGTCGGTCCCAAGCCTGGATAAATGGGGAGGGTTGCGTCAGGAAGGGCATCTGGCATAAAACATCACCAAATAATTCATGTGGACACCAGTAAATATTTACATACCATATCAGTCAAGGCCCGGGTTAACAACGATCGCCACCAGTACTGTTAGCCAACAGGGTGCTGGCGGAAATTGGGCGACTGTTGGCCGAAGGAGGAGAAGAGGCAGAAGGCATGGCTGAAGGCAGGAAGAGAGGAGAAAGGCTAGGACTGTGGTAGTGAGGGTCGGAACTTTGAATGTTGGCAGTATGACTGGTATAGAGAGAGAGCTAGTCGATATGATGGACAGAAGAAAGGTTGGCATATTGTGTGTGCAAGAGATCAGATGGAAGGGAAGTAAGGCTAGGTGTATTGGAGGTGGGTTCAAATTGTTTTATCATGGTATGGATGGGAGGAGAAATGGCGTAGGAGTTATCCTGAAGGAACAGTATGCTAAGAGTGTTTTGCAGGTGAAAAGAGTGTCGGATAGAGTGATGTTTATGAAGCTGGAAATTGATGGTGTAATGATGAATGATGTTAGTGCATATGCTTCATAAGCTGGGTATGCGATGAATGAGAAAGAAAAATTTTGGAGTGAGTTGGATGAAGTGGTGATGACTGTACCCAAGGGTGAGAGAGTGGTGATTGGAGCAGATTTCAATGGATATGTTGGTGAAGGGAACAGAAGGGATGAGAAAGTGATGGGTAGGTATGGTGTTAAAGAAAGGAATGCAGTAGGTCAGATGGTAGTGGATTTTGCGAAAAGGATGGACATGGCTGTGGTGAATATGTATTTTACAAGAGGGAGGAACATAGGGTGACGTACAAGAGTGGAGGAAGATGCACACAGGTGGATTATATCTTATGTAGGAGGGCCAGGTTGAAGGAGATTGGAGACTGTAAAGTGGTGACCAGGGAAAGTGTAGTTAGGCAGCATAAGATGGTGGCTTGTAGGATGATGTTGGTGATCAAGAAGAGGAGGAGGAGGAGTGTAAGGGCAGCACCAAGGATCAAATGGTGGAAATTGAAAAAGGATAATTGTGAGGTGGAGTTCAGGGATGAGTTAAGACAGGCACTGGGTGGCAGTGAAGAGTTACCAAATAGCTGGGTAACTACAGCAGAGCTAGCAAGGGAGACGGCTAGAAAGGTGCTTGGTATGACATCTGGACAGAGGAAGGACGACAAGGAGACATGGTGGTGGAATGAGGAAGTACAGGAGAGTATACAGAGAAAGAGGTTGGCAAAGAAGAAGTGGGCTTGTCAGAGAGATGAAGAAAGTAGACAGGAGTATAAGGGGATGAGATGCATGGCAAAGAGAGAGGTGGCAAAGGCAAAGGATAAGGCATATGAAGAGTTGTATGAAAGGTTGGAAACTAAGGAGGGAGAAAAGGACCTGTACCGATTGGCTAGACAGAGGGACCGAGCTAGGAAAGATGTGCAGCAGGTAAGGGTGATAAAGAATAATGAGGGAAACATACTTACAAGCGAGGAGAGTGTGTTGAGGAGATGGAAAGAGTACTTTGAGGGGTTGATGAATGAAGAGAATGAGACGGAGGGAAGGTTGGATGATGTGGGGATATTGAATCATGAAGTACAATGGATTAGCAAGGAGGAAGTAAGGATAGCTATGAAGAGGATGAAGAATGGATAGACTTTTGGTCCTGATGACATACCTGTGGAAGCATGGAGGTGTTTAGGTGAAATAGCAGTAGAGTTTTTAACCAGATAGTTTAATTAAATCTTGGAAGACAATGCGTATTGTGAAAGCCGCTCATCATTCCTGTTCTTTTTTGGTTATAATAAAGAAGTGTTTTGTCTGCTATACCATCGTGGAGTTCCTCATTCCTGTTTTCTCTACTAAAGTGAGAGGATGCCTGAGGACTGGAGAAAAAGTGTTTTGGTACCGATTTTTAAGACTAAGGGTGATGTGCAGAGCTGTAGTAACTACAGAGGGATTAAATTGATCAGTCACAGCATAAAGTTATGGGAAAGAGTACTGGAAGCTAGGTTAAGAAGGGACGTGATGATTAGTGATCAGCAGTATGGTTTCATACTGGGAAAGAGCACTACAGATGTGATGTTTGCTCTGAGAGTGTTGATGGAGAAATATAGAGAAGGTCAGAAGGAGTTGCATCGTGTTTTTGTAGACTTAGAGAAAGCATATGACAGGGTGCCTAGAGAGGAGTTGTGGTATTGTATGAGGAAGTCGGGAGTGTCAGAGAAGTATGTAAGAGTGGTACAGGATATGTATGAGGGTAGTGTGACAGCGGTGAGGTCTGCGGTGGGCGTAACGGATGCGTTTAAGGTGGAGGTGTGATTACATCAAGGATCAGCTCTGAGCCCTTTCTTATTTGCAATGGTGATGGACAGCTTGACAGACGAGATCAGACAGGAGTCCCCGTGGACTATGATGTTTGCAGATGACATTATGATCTGTAGTGAGAGTAGGGAACAGGTGGAGGAGACCCTGGAGAGATGGAGATATCCTCTAGAGAGAAGAGGAATGAAGGTCAGCAGGACTAAGACAGAATATATGTGTGTGAATGGGAGGGAGGATAGAGGAATGGTGAGGATGCAAGGAGTACAGGTGGCGAAGGTGGATGAGTTTAAATACTCGGGATCAATAGTTCAGAGTAATGGTGAGTGTGGAAGAGAGGTGAAGAAGAGAGTACAGGCAGGATGGAGTGGGTGGAGAAGAGTGTTAGGAGTGATTTGTAACAGACGAGTACCAGTAAGAGTGAAAGGGAAGGTCTACAAGAGGGTAGTGAGACCAGCTATGTTATATGGGCTGGAGACAGTGGCATTGACAAAAAGGCAGGAATTTGAGCTGGATGTGGCAGAGTTAAAGATGTTAAGATTTGCACTGGGTGTGACGAGGGTGGACAGCATTAGGAATAGGTATATTAGAGGGTCAGCCCAGGTTGGAAGGTTTGTACACAAAGCCAGAGAGGCAAGAGTACGTTGGTTTGGACATGTGCTGAGGAGGGATGCTGAGTATATTGGGAATAAATTGCTAAGGATTAAGCTACCAGGTAAAGAGGAAGGCCTAAGATAAGGTTTATGGATGTGGTGAGAGAGGACATGCAGGTGGTTGGTGTGACAGAGCAAGATGCAGAGGACAGGAAGAAATGGAAACAGATGATCCGCTGTGGCGACCCCTAACAAGAACAGCTGAAAGAAGATGATAATAATGGTGATGATGATTCTGTGTTGTTAAGCAGGCAACTTTCCTTTATTGTTATACCTCCACAAACCAAATATCTTCACAAATATTCAAACTAAATGTGAATCTCCATCAGTAAGTAAGTATCACATGCTAGATGGACAGATTTATTACTTAGTGCTTCTCTCCTCTCTGGAATAATCTTCCAGTACATTTAGACCAGAGTGATTCCCTCACTTCCTTTAAAGCGAACCTTGATGATTGGATGGGGTATCATAAATTTATCCCAGGCATGACTTATTTTGCCCTCCAGGAGGCAAGAGGTGCCATATGAGGGAGGGTACTGGCAATGTGGTTATGGTCTTGGACTGACTCAGCCTTGTAGACTCTTTAAATATATAAAAAGAGGCTAAGTGAGGAGCCTTGTAGGATTCTAATTTTCATGCTTTACTGGATAAAGTCATGTCTTTCTGTTTTATCATGTGAGGTACAACTGTAGAGGTAACTGTCCACCTACTTTATGGTATATACCAGTGGTCTTAAGTTTTTGAACAACAATAGCATGACTGAACTGTATCGAATACCTTGTTTACATCAAGGAGCAAGGAAATCATCAGTTTGCTTTGGTCCCTATTGGTGAATACATCAATGGTAATTTTGAATGGGTTATATCCATGCTACACTCTGGTCTGATGGGGTTTGTTATCATATTAAAGGACACTTCACTTGTAATTCTAAGCAAGTTGCTTATGTTGCAATTTGTGATGCATGTAAAGCATTTTATGTTGGAAAGACTTCAAGGAGATTAAGGGATAGGGTGTATGAACATCTGCTTGATATTAGGAATAAGAAATTAACTAATGCCCTTAGTAAACATATTATGAGAAATGCTGGGCACAAATTTGAGTTTGCTGTTCTGGAGAAATTCATACAATATCTCAGGCGGGGCGTTTATGAATGAGCATTTGGAAAGAAAGGAGTTAATATGACAAGATTTAATGCTGTGAGCTTTCCAGGCCTTAATGAGGCTTACTCTGTTAATTTAGTGTTGAAATTGAAACAGTACTGTTTGTAATGTGATTTTAATAGTTGTTCATAGATGGTTAGTATTGTTCGGAATACCAAATAATTTGGCTACATTATATATTTTCTATGTTGATATTTATATACTTTTTTATAGGTGGTCTTACATGTTTTAACTTAATTTCATTATTAATTGGTTAATTATTTTTTTTTAATTTCCAGGTCATTTGGCTGAAATTGTATTTAAATGGGATTGATTGTTATGGTTAATCAGTACTGATGAAGTCCAAAAAGCTTTACGTAGTAGCAGTCTCATAGCCTATGAAGATTTACTGAGCTGTGATTGCTAATTCCATTTAATTTGTAAGGAACAAAAGCACTTGACTGATTTTATTATTTTTCTTTTTATGAGTTTACATTAAAATATTAAAATATAGTGGTTTAATTCAAGTTGGAGTTGGTTCTTGGTAGAGCACTATAGGATTTGGTTATATAAAGTCTGGTCTGAACTTATATTAGAATTTAATAGTCCTCCCTACTAGGTCAGGAGGAGATGTGTCTGTGAGCTTCTTTTTTGAATATTGTAAATTAATCTAATGAACCGTTGACTGGCAAGATCATGAAATTGGCAATAACTGCAGCAAATGGTTTGAATTAATGAGACCTTTGCAACTTCACAGCAGCCTTTACTTTATTCTCTGTAATTGTTTTCAGTTAGTAAAGGGAACAAGTAAAGTACACTAGTTTTATTTGTGTTCATTTGTAGGTAAGATAAACGTTTATAGTAATTTACTTGGCAAAAAGAATCAAGAGCTTTAGTTTGATCTTCAGTAGATTTAACGAGGTTTGGCAGGATGAGTGCCAATGAATTGCTTAAGCAGCTTTTGTACCCCATTCCAGAAGTTTTGGGTCATTTGTAAGACTTAAATGGGATTCTTTTAAAATAGTCATATTTAGCTACTCTATTCCAGGCCTTATTTTTGTATTTTTAGTAGTGACTTAATAGTGATGTCTGTGAAAACAGAGTGTCATATCACTGATTTGTACTCAAAACTTGCTTTGGCCTGTGTTGCCATGACCTGCTTTATTCCAGATGTAACACAATTATACCTCTGACTTTAATTTTCTGTTTGGGATGCTTGAAAATTACCTGCAGAAGCAGTATAATGCTAACTGCATGTGGGTAACGATAAGACAGATTCCTAGTTATGGAAGTCTAATTTACTCCACAAAAAAGGAAACACATTCCCAAGACTCATACTAGAATAGAATTGTAGAAGTCACTTGAGTTAATTTTTTCATATATTAAGTTAGAAATTTACCAGTGATAGATTCATACATGATTACAGTTGCTGTGTTATGATTTGAGTGGCAATCATATACCAAAAGCAGTATGTAAATCTCCAGCTTGTTCATCAGCCTTTTCTTGAAAGAGTCAGAGTACATGAAATATATCCTTTGTATGTGTGGCGATCAGTTGTTTGCTTAAGACAGTGTCTCTCCAATGTACGTTAACATTAAAGAATACTTACCTTGCCAGTGCTTTCTTGGCTCAGATAAATGGTGGGGCCATGGAGTGCTGTAGCTTTATGTTTGGATGATGTGTATACATCCAGCACTACATTTTTGGAATTGCCTAGTAAGATGTGAAGGGTAACTATCTGGATGCACAGAAAGTGTTTGTCAGGCTATGTTACTTTCCCTTAATGCCTATAATGCCTGATAGTAATATATCCTTCTATATGGACTATTACATGAAGTTTAGCCAGGATTCTGAGACAACACAAATACCTGAGCAATACTCTTTATACGCTTGTATTTGTATCTCAATGACTTTATTAGAGGTGCTATGAGTATTAAAGTGAAGGAACATTAACTCTTTGGATAGGATTACACTAGCCATTCATAGTGACAATGTGAAGTCTTCAGTGTTGACACTGTAGGGCACTAAGTTGTGTAGAATGCCAGCAGAAAGGTGTGGTACCTCTGGTTTGCTATGGAGATGGTAGTGTCTTCACAATAAGATGCTATTATTTGCTCTCTCTTCTTTTCCCAGAGTATTTACTAAGGTGCTAGTCATTGTGGTAAAAGCCATGCAGCAGAAAGACCACAATCTGTCCCTCATCTGAATGAATGGCTCCTGATGGCTCCTTCAATGGATTTTCTGAGACCATGTCTTGCCTGAGTGCTCTTTTTCTTGCAGGTCCCTGTGGTTTTTATAAATTGGGCTAAGTTCTCTTTGTGACCATCTCAGAAAACTTTCTCCATTAGGGCACAGATAAACAGTCTTAATTGTTAATCACTGCTACTCATGGAGGCCAGGAGGTCATGAACTTCAAAGTTCAAGTTAGGACACAGTGGACATTCCAGGCTGAGACTCTCCTGCATGTTCCTGCTTAATGGTGGCCATGATCTCAGTGATGCATCACTTTATTCAGATCTTTTGGATAAAAACAAATAAAAATTGTATCTTTCTTCTCAATAACAAACTTCTTCAGAGAGTCTCAGCTCTAACTGTTTCATCTTGCTAGCTAAGCTTTCACACACTTTAATTTCTTTTTTTTTCTCTTTTTCCCCCCACTGTGCTTTTTCATGTCTCAGGATGTACAGGTGTTTTTGAGGTGTCTGTACATTATTAGTGTCAAACCCTTCTTGGTAGACCCCAGAGTGGTGGGCTATCCACACTTTCTTCATTTAGACCACTGCAGGTTTTGATGATGGGCACTTTGCTGGTGGGGCAAGACTTTACTTTGGCTCCATTGTGGTTCAGCAGAAGTGGATTCTCCTGACTGGAGGTCATCACATAAAACATCTACCAGCTAGAGCTATGGACTTCTTGCCATAAAGACTCTACAGAGAGATCTGAAACCAGAGCCCATCCTAATCCAATATGACAATAACGCCATCATTTTGTTCCTACACAAGCAAGGCGGTACATACTTGTACCTATGGTGTAGAGAGATAATGCATATCTGGCAGTGATCCATAGAACAGGACATGGCTCTCAGCCATTCACATACTGGGGAATGTGAACATGCAGGTGGGATACCAGAACTGCTCTTTACTTCTCATCTGGAGCTGAACATTCAAAAGTCTTCCCCAGTTGGATTCTTCAGGGAGTAAGGCACCCTGGAGATCAAGATATTCATCACATTGTAGAATGAAGTCCTTCCCCTCATTTGCTGAGAATAGCACAGAAAAGGGGGTGATGGTGGATGCATTCTCCCTCTTATAGTGGGAAAGATTACTGTACATCTTCCCACCATTCCCCTGAGGCTGCCCCTTACAAACAATTCAGAGAAATTACAACAAAGCATAGCCTTATTGGCTTTTGGTGGTTGACAAGAATGCTGATTTCTGGCTCTCAGGCACAGAGCAGAGTAGGAAACCATCCTGGTAAAACTCAAGGAAGCCCTCCAACAGATGGAGAAGAACATCAGCTCCTCCTTAGTGCATGAACCATCTTCTATCTCCATCGATCATGCTGTAGATTTTGGCATGAGTATTGGAGGTAAGTAAATCCTCCAGGAAGTATTCCACTAGTCACTCTTATTCTACTTACAGGAAGAGGCTCTCCATTCAGGTAGAAAGTGAACCCACAGTCAGTTAACATGTAGGTTATTCTGACATACCTCACCCACTTGTATAATTTTGGTCTCAGTTTTCAATGGCCAAGGTAGAGCTGTAACTAGGGCAAGACAAAGGGGGTGGTTGCCCTAGATGGAAGCCATTAGAGGCATGATCTGTAGATGTCCTTCCAAGATTGCTGTTGCAATATTCTTAACTGAAGGGATATCCTGCCAAGGATAGCTGTACATCCAGCCAGCATACCAAAGCCTGGCCATCTTCCTTACATCATATGTCTGACATATGACCTAAGCTGAAAGGTGGGAAGTACATAAGGGATGTACGAATGTGAATTAATTCAGAATTTCTTTGCTGCCATGACCAAAGCAGAACTTCACTTCATTTTTAGTCTGTGAGACATGACTAATAGAGCTACCTAGGATTTGGGCAGATAAGTACCCATTGGAGAGCCTTCTTTTTATTATTGCTTCTTTTAATTGTTATACATGTTATCCAAGAGAGGGAAATGTGACTGTGGGAGGCAAATTCCACACATGGGTCATCATGTAATTTTTTTTTTTTTGCCTTGGTGCTGAACATAACGGCAAAGAGTGTGCTATTTGTCATCCCTTTGTCCCAAAGATCTAACACAGCCGTCTCTCTCTTTCATGAAAATATACTTAGAAAATTAAAGGCCGAAAGAGCTGATGCAGGACAGAATGTTGTCTGAGCCTTCCCTCCCTGACATTCAGCCATTACTAAAGAGGAAACCTATGATTTTATGGACATCTCTACTGTGTGTATTGGAGTTCTCTGACTGTCTGACTGTCTGGTACCTATGGCTTCCCCTGCTATCATGGCTCCATCAGTGGCCAATATAGGGTAGCCCATTTGCATTTCTGCTGTGGACAATCCAGCATCTGTTTCAGATGGGAAGGGAAAACACCAGCTGGTTATCTCAGAAGGACGGTATTTCTCATATTTTAGTTAGACAGGAAATACCTGGCTCTGTGATAGAAGTCTATCAAGGTTCTGATCCTCCACTGTTTTGTTCAGGAAAACATTCCTACAAAGTAAAAGAAAAAAGACCAAAAACATACTTCTCCCCATCAAGTTGTGAGAGATTTGCAGAAGGATTGGCAAGACTTTGCTTAGAGGCCTGTTTATAACTGTTATGTCTCTGAAAACCCCCTCAGTATTTTCAAGCTGCACCTGCTGCTCTACCTCCCTCTTCTACCCCTCGTAAGAGACAGAACTTTTCTTCCTCTGAGGAAGATCAGTATTCTGATGAAGTGTCACTTGCATGTTCTTCACAAATCCATTCCCCTTGGCTGTATCTTCTGATGAAGTTGGTACCCTTTCTCCCGATTCTTCTTTGGAGATGTCTTTTGGAAATAAAATGGCCAAAATGATGCAACATTTTAAACAGAAAGGCACCAAGAGCATTGATTCTCAACAGAGATATTATGTCCTTTTTGACATGGCTGCCCCTAAGCCCTCTGCCATCCCCCAATCCTGAAAGCCTTTCTGGACACCTTCACTAATGTATCTCAGAATCCAGAATCTCAACCTCCTGCTTCTAAGAAACTAGATAGGTTTTATAAGATACGTGAGGATCAAAAGTGTCTTTTTAAAAATCCATCTTTCAATCCTGTTGTGATTTACTTTTCTTTAGAAAAAGCACTAAACTATTGCCCTTCTGTAATGTATTTCCAACAAATATGGATAGCAGAGCCATGGGCAGGTATGGTAAAAGAATTTACATCTCTGATACATTGGCCTTTAGGGATGTTAACAAACAGACATACATGGCAAGGTATCTTTTAGCTATCCCCTCTAACCTGGGGGAAGTAATTAATGCCATGCCAGAGTCAGACAATAAACCTTTTGCTTTAACTCAGCTTAGCTCTGGCGCTCAGGTGGTGAGGCACTCAGTCCCATGCAGTTATGATGCTGTAGATGCATCTTCTAGAGCAGATATCTCAGCATCTGTCATTCACAGGTTTTCTTGGTTAAGACTCCAGTCCTAACCAAAAGATGCCAAGGCCAAACTGTTGGATTCTCTACTGGACAAACAATATCTGTTTGGATGTGCAACTGCAGGTCTGTTTAAGACCTTTACAGTAAAAAGTGAAAGTTATGTAAGCCTCAAATCAGTTTTTCCTTTCCCTAGGGCTTAAGTTCATAGGTAAATTTATTTATTTATTTGTCCTTTTATAACTGGGAAATTCTGACTGAGCCAGTGGTCCTTTTTCAGAGGAGACCCAGGGGAAAAAGCTCCACAACAGATTAAAAAACATTTAAAACAGTAGTTGATGAGTGATTATATACAAGGGGAGAAAAGCCTCATGACAGATTAAATATTTTACAATGAGATGGGGAGAAAGGCTCCACAAAAACATATATAAAACATGTCACAGTATCTGCTGAGTAACTATATATGAGAGGAAAAAATCTCCACTACAGCTAAAGACACAAACAGATTGAAATACATTTAAAGAAATACTTCTAGGATAAATTGTGATCAAGAATACACTGCAGAAGTAGATAGTCTATGTCAATTAAACTAATACATAGTTATTCAAAATACTGACTATATTTCTAATAATACATGGAGGTAAGAAATAATAGTGTAGTCTGCTGCCAAAATAGACAGAAGAATAGAATGAGATGAGGAGGGCTAATTAGCAGGAGGGAAAATTAAGGACATGGAGAGAAAGTTGATTATTATTGGAAAGATGAGAGTTTTATGGAAGAAAATGAGAGAAGAAAATAAATAGTAGTAATTACTGTCTGAAGAGGTAGAAGAGAGCATACATTTGTAGTATGGTATCTTTAAAGTGAAAGCTTCTTTTGATGTTAGGCCATTACTACTTGCTAAGATATGGAGGTGTTAGTGAATTTAGAGTGAGAAAGGCATAGTTATAGTGGGCAGGTGGTCATGCACCTGTTTTGAGGGTTGTGCATGTACAATTCCAAATGTCAAGATAGATAGTTTAGATTGCTGTTGAAACTGGAAAGGACATTAGTATGTTTAAGGGATAAGAAGGTAGAGTTACAGGAGTGGTCTAAATACAGAGAGATTCCTGCTGAAGACGTTAACCATTATGCCCCCCCCCCCGACTGAGCTCTTGTTAGTGCTCTTCCAGAGGAATTATCCTGTTAAACCAGGTCCTTTTATCTGAAGGGAACAAAAGCTAACCCAAAAAGGCAAAAGGACTAAGAAGAGATTTCAAGACAAATCAGGGCAAGATAACGAGGGGCCTAAGCCTTCCTTTCCTGATAAGCCACAACCTGAACTTCTTGGGGTGCAGGATCAACATCCAGATAATGAGAACTTTCCTGCCTCCAGACAAGGCTCATTCTTGACAGAGTTCTCCCTTTGCAGATGACCTCAGCAGGAGAGTTTTTGAAAGCCCTGAGGTTTATGGCTTCAGCTATTCCTATATTTTCTTATGTCCGAATCCACATGGGGAAACTACAGTGGTATGCAAGTCAATTTGGCTTCAGCACTGACAGCTGTTAGACTTCCATATTCTTCTCTTGCCCTGCATCAGGAAGGTAATACTCAGGTAGATCAACCATATTTCCCGTCATTCTGGCAGTACTGTTTCTGGTCCCTTCCCTTACCAGAAACTTTACATGGATGCTTCTGACCTGGCATATAGACTCTGTTCCTACAACATCAAGGTTCAAGATGTTTGGTCTACTAAGGAGAGAAAAGACCACATAAACATTAAAGAGATGAAGGCCCTGTTTCTAGCCCTTCAGCCCTTGAATCATTTTTTGGACTCCAACAGACCCCCTCAGAGTATTCACAGACAAGACTACAGTCATATGATACATAAACAAGCAAAGGGTTAGCAAGTCTTACCGTATTTGTAGAATGACCTTGATGGCATATTAGATTGCTGTTTAACACAATCTTGTTCTTCAGGCAGTTCATATTCCCCCAGAAAGGAACACAACGGCAGGCACATTGAGCAGATCCAGGGCAGACCCTCACCCTCACACATGGATGCTAAACAGGGAGATGTTCCTGGAGAGTGTCCATTGGTTGGGTATTCCACAGACAGACAGGCCTCTTGCTTCTACCCACAACAAACAGCTAAATCTGTTATGTTTTTGGGATCCACGCCCTTAGGCATGGAATTCAGATGCCATGTCTTTTTCTTGGAAGGAGAAGTTCCCCTTAGTTTTCCTTCTCTATCTCAGTTGCCAAGAGCCCTCCACAGAATTATGAAGGACAAGCCAAAAACCTTGTTGATGACTCCATTTTGGCCCAGATAGCACTGGTTCCTCCTTCTCTTCTGTTTGGCTAGGGGCAATCATCACAAGTTACCTCACAAGATGGACCTGTTCACCCAGAACAAAGTTTTTCTCATTCACTCATTTACCCTCATCTCAAAAACTTTGCAATTAACTCTTTAGGTGCTAAGAGTTTTGATTCCTTTCAGACACCATTTTTCTGAGGGTGTGTTCCAGGTTTTATAGGAGACTAGAAGCTATTAGAAAATCTTATGTTTTAAAATAGAAGATATTTTCTTTGTGGTGCAAAAAGAAGAAGCAGGGTCCTTTTCTAGTGGACATCCCTACTTTTCTCTCTTATTTGTGAGAGTTGCTCAACTCTAGCCTGGCATACTCTTCTGTAAAAGCTCATTTGTCAACTATATCTGCTTATCTGCCTTTAGCTCCACCTCTTTCTGCATGTTGTGAGATCAGACAGTTCTTGAAAGGTACCCTACACATTTGACCACCAAGAAAGTCTGTTCCTTCTTGGGACCTCAACTATGTTCTGGAAAACTGACCCTAGCACCCTTTTAGCCAGCTGCCAGTTCTTCCTTAAAACTTTGTACACAGAAAACTGTTTTGTTACTGGCCTTTCTTCTGCTGAGAGAGTTTCTGAGCTGCAAGCTTTCATGGGTATTCCACCCTTCCTTGTTTTCCACAAGGACAGTATTACTCTTAGAGCTAATTCTTCCTCCCTACCTGAGGTGATAAATGAGTTATTTTTTAACCATTCCATCAATCTCCTCTCAGTACAAACACCCTGGAAAAATTAGTCAGTGTACCCACTAGAGGGAATAACATCTTAGATCATATCCTTACTATAGGAGAGTATCTTGAATGAACCATCCCTTGTGTATCTTTATCACTTGTTAGGTCTGACCATAAAGCTGTCTCCTTTGAAATAAAATCGAAACCAGAGATCCCTTCTACCCAAGGTACTTTAGAAATTTCTTTAAGACAAACTACCTACTCCTAAGTGATACACTGGCATGCTTTAAATCACCTCCAAACTCAGTCAACTCCATTGAATACACAGAAACATACAGCACCACACTATGCCAGCATATAAACAGTTGCACAGATGCAGATGTACCCTGTAGGAACAAGTGCAGGGCAAAACCGAGGCACAAACCCACCCTGGTGGACCCCTAGTATAAACAAGAGAGAAAAAAAAAGCTAATGTCCAAGAACAAAAGGGAACTGGCTCAGCAGAGAAAGAAATCCCTCTCTATCATAAACAAACACATTAGAAATCTTGTCAAGTCCTCCAAAGATAATTACAAGCACAAATAGCCTCCCTAGCTAAAGATAATCATAAGGCATCCTTTAGCTACATTTGAAATCTAAAAGGGCATACCCAGGTATGCACTGAACTGGTTGTGGATGGCACCACCCATACTCAACCTGAGCCAACCAGCTAGCTGTCAGATTTGGAGCATACTTCACCCCCCAGTCCCTTCCAGTCATCCCCCAAAGTATACTTGCCACCATTCCTCAGCCTATTATTTCATGAGAGAAGGTCATCTTGACACTCTCCAAGGTCAAAAACATGGCATCAGTGGGACCAGACAATATCCCAGGTTTCCTTTTAAACAACTTAAAACATGACCAAGCAGACCCACTTGGATCCCTGTTTAACCACAGCCTGTGAAATGGCTATGTTCCGGCAGAATGGAGGACAGCAACAGTAATTCCTCTACACAAAGAGGGACCATCAACCAACACTGAGAATTATAGGCCCATAACCTTGACTAGCCTCATCTACAAGGCCATGGAAGGAATCATTATGGACGTTATTAACAAGGACATAGGTAATCTCCAAACTCTGGACCCAACTGAATTCGGATTCATTAAAGGTAGATCATGCCTGTTAAACATGGCTGACTTCTTTGAGAAAGGCACCACGGCCCTGGACAAAGGAAAGACAGTGCATACTGCCTATCTTGACTTAGCCAAGACAATTGACACAATCCCCCCACTCAGGTATTATGGAGAAACTCTCCCAATCGGTAATTAACTCCTACAATACCAGAAGCATAGCCAACTGGCTCACTGACAGGACACATACTGCAAATGTGGGTGACTTCACTTCTAGCAAAAGACTAGCCACCAGTGGCATACCACAGAGTTCTGTGCTGGGCCCCTTACTGTTCAGAATTTATTTCTCTGAAGTCCAGGCAAACTTGGATGGCCTGTGGCTGACCAAGTTCACTAACGATTGTAAACTGAGAGCAAGCATTGAGTCTCCCAATGATCTTAATATACTGCAGACAAATGATTGGTACCAAAGCCACAGATTAAAGCTAAATGCAAAAAAATGCATTATTATTCCCTTTTGGAAAGCTGACATCCCTGCTAACTACATTATAAACAGCCCCCCCCCAAGTGTAGACCCAGTGGTACAAGAGCTGGGTACTCAGGTTGATAGCAACCTGAAGTGTAACCACCACATATCTACAGCAGTAAGGAAACCCTTCTATGTGGCATCACATCTAAATCTAAGGATGTTATAATTTCATTATACTTGCCCTTCATCAGCCCAGTAATTGAGTACAATGCTCCCTTTTTATGGTTGGGAGGGTGGCCTAATGGTTAAGGTGTCTGCCTTACAAACACAAAGTGCAGGGTTTGAGTCTCACAATGGATAATTGGCTATGCTTAAAATGGCTCGCAAGAGCAGTTAGCTTAGTACTAATCTATGAACCTTTTGCATGTACTTCACCAGGCACCTACAACAATTGGAGGCCACATAGGTTTCTCACCAGGAAATTACAGGTTACACAAAACAAGTCTTACATGGAAAGACTGAAAGCCCTGCCACTGTATTCTGTCTCCTATAGGTTGCTAAGGGGTGACCTGTATCTGGCTTACAGGGGAGTCTCAGACCCTCCCTGATGGAAATGCTACACATTCATAAATCAAACTGCAGGAGGGTCACTCGCTCCAGGGATCTCAACCTAGCTTCTGACATGAACTGGTCATCCTGGAGCGATAGGTATATCGCCCAGAGACAGCCACTTCTGTGGAACAAGCTATCAGTTCACATGAAACAGAGCCCCTCCATGACTCTCTTCAAACGCAACCTAGATCAATGGATGGGTGCCCGCGAATTCACTCCTGGGGTGGCACCCATGTCCCTCCTGGACAGTGGAAATTGTTATTAACTACCATAGACTATTACCTCTGTGAACTTCACACATTTAGCCACCAACAATTGGGGCAACTCAGGATAAATATGGCTAGGCTTGTAAGGGCTCTAGGGCCATTACTCTAGTAAGCTTCTATGAAGCTAGGAACCTATGGTGTAACCATAAAATCAACAAACTCTATAATAAAAGGAAAATAATTTTGACCAAAAATAAACAGAATTACAGAGCTCTCATCACTAACATAAGCAAACAACTCAGGAGCTTAATAAAATCCACCAACGACAAATTTGAGGCTAAAATAGCTACCCCAGCCAAAGACAATCACAAGGCCTTTTTTAGTACCATGCAGCTGAGCTGATTGTGAACGATGTTACCTACACTGAGGCTGAACATATTGTGAACCTACTGGACAATAAATTTAGCTCTAACTTTACCCCCCCCCCCCGTCTGTGTATCAAGATATACCTGAAACTGGCTTACCTAGAGCTATCACACAAGACCTAAAAGAGCATTAAAGCTTTATCAAAAGCTAAAGATACTGCGTTGATGGGTCCTGACAATACTGCATCTTAAATAGCATTAAGCATGATTCGGCCACACACCTTAGCCTCCATACAAATTTTCTACCTAGTGAATGGAGAGCAGCTACAGTCATTCCTTTCCATTAGGAAGGACCTTCCACAGACCCAGGCAATTACAGACCCATAAGTCCGACCAACTTTATATGTAAATCTATGGAAAGACTTATCATGGAACTAAGCAATAAGGACATAAGGAACCTCTGAACACTGAACCCATCTCAGTTTGGATTTGGCAAGTGCAGGTCATGCTTATCTAACCTGGTGGAATTTTTGAAAAAGTCACCAAAGCAATGGATGAAGGCAAAATGGTACATACCACATACCTCAATCTAGCCAAAGCTTCTGACACAAGTCCCCACTCAGGCATAGCAGAAAAGCTAAATAAACTGGCAATAACCCCCTCTGTCACCCTCTGGATTGCCAAATGGCTTACAGATAGGTTGCAGGAAATAAAATTGGGGGATTTATCTCCATAAAGAGACCATTCACCAGTGGAGTCTCCCAGGGTTCTGTGCTGGGACTTCTCTTGTTTGGCATTTACTTCTCTGGAGTAAAAGCCAATACCAAAGGGCTGTGAATGACTACATTTACAGATGACTGTAAGCTAGGAGCAGTCATTGAATTCCCAAATGACTTAGCCATCCTGTAGGAAGATTTGTTCCAAAAAAATAACTGATGCCAAAATCATGAACTGATACTAAATGTCAAAATGCATTATTATATGTTTTGGGAAGTCATCTACCCAGTAGAGCTAACACATTGACAATACACCCCTAATAGCTGACCCAGCTGTTCAGGATTTGGGAACTTATGTGGACAGTAATCTAACTCTTGACTAACATGTCATAAGAAAGTCCTTCAACATTGCACAACTTATAAATAAACGGATTGTATCTAGATCTAGAGATGTCATTGCCTCCCTTTACTCAGCCCTCATTAGGCCAATCATTGAGTATGATGCCCCTTTGGCACGCATCTTTCCAGACACATGTAACGACTGGAATACCCACAGAGATTCCTTACTAAAAGGATACAAGGCCTAAACAACATAGCCTACATGGACTGACTCAAAGCCCTGCCAGTATACTCGGTATCCTACAGATTGTTAAGAGGTGATCAGTGTTCATCATACAAGGCACCCTCTTACCCAATACTGATGGATTTACTGTACATCAGCAAATCAAATGGCATCAGAAATACTTTGTCTAGGGATCTATGATACTTCTGTAACATCGGCATAACAGTTTGGAGGAAGAGTTATATCTCGCAGAGGGTACTGCTACTCTGGAACATACTTTCCATCCATGTAAAAAAAAGCTCTTCCCTGTCCATATTCAAGTGCAACTTGGATCTTACTGTTGGACAGAGACAACTACTAAATGCTTTAGCCCATGCATGGGTCCCTTCAAATTATGTATGGCATGATTCCCATTATTCTTATTAGGAGAAGTATATAATTATTGACCATGTGATGGGTAAAGCCAGTCTAACACCAAATGGGATAGGCTAATTTGAGTACCAAATAGAAACTGGCTAGGCTTAAAATGGCCCACAAGGGTGGCTAGACTAGTCTTTTCTTATGAACCTATGAACAGTGATCTGTAAGACATTTAGAGTTATAGTACGTTCTTACGTAACTACACTTTCCATTGAGGGTGTGAGTGTAAAACCTGCATTGATATAAAATACAGCTGGTGATATTGTGGCTTCTTTAAGGAATGCCATTACCACATCCATAGAGCTCAACATTTTAGTAACTGTAGCAGATTACAGTTGTAGCAAGGAGCTTGCTGTGGTTACAGATTAAAGTGGAAGACTTAAGGGAGGTGCCGGCCTGGGGAACCTCCCATGGTGACAAATGACCTAGTTATGGCTCTTGGTTAAGGAGTATATTTCAGGCATTTATCCAAGTCATGACCCTATAGTAGACAGGACTATGGCCCAGTGCTACTCAAACAGTTCTGTGTGTGTGTGTGTGTGTGTGGGGGGATCTTTTACCTCATATGAAAATTCTTTTATAGGTTCGTAGGTTGGTACTAGGCTATCGGCCCTAGGGCCTATACAAGCCTAGCCATAACAATTCCCTGGATATTTCTTCCCACAATAGTTACTCCCCTGGACCCCTGTCTAGCAGGGTGACTGACGTGATCCCCAAGGTGAATTTCCTATCTCCCATCCAATTGTCAAGGTTCCTTTTGAAGAGGGCCAAAGAGGCACTCTGCTTGACATGTATGGGCAGTCTATACCAGAGTATGGGGAGTCTCTGGGTAAGGAACCTATCCCTCCAGCATGTATTGTTCATTGTGATGACAAGGTTTAGATCCCTGGAGCGTGTGGCTCTGAGGGATTGGGATTTCTTTAAGTGGAGCATGTCCAACAGCTCACGGTTTGACATGGCCTTATATGTTAAGCAGACATCACCTCTGAGTAAACGATATGCCACAGAGTATAGCTGGAGTTTTTTTAGATGGTCAGCATAGGGCATCTGCTTTAGGCCTGTGATTCTTTTAGTGAGGTATTTCTGTGGCCTTTCCAGCTGTTGCAGATGTCTTGTGAGGTACATACCAAATGGGGCGTTATACTCTATAATGGGTCTAATGAGGGATGAGAACAGTGGGACAATGACCTCCTTTTTTCTGGATGAAAAGCCCTTAGTGATGAAGTGTGCCACATAGAAGGATTTCCTGACTGTTGTGGCGATGTGGTTATCGAAGGTGAGACCATTGTACACCTGTGTCCCTAGGTCTCTCATCACACTTTCGGTGTTTAGTGTGCTGACACCTATGTGGTAATTCATGGGTACATTGTTTTTCCCAAAGGGGATAACTATACATTTCTTGGCATTAAGCTTGAGCCCATGGCTCTGGCACCAAGCATCTGTTTCTATAAGGCCCTTTTGTAGAATATCCACATAATTTTGAGATTCAATAATGACTCCCAGTTTGCAGTCATCTGCGAACTTTGTTAGCCAGAGTCCCTTAGTGTTGGCCTGTACTTCAGAGAAGTAGATGCTAAACAAGAGCGGTCCAAGGACTGAACCCTGAGGTACTCCACTTGTCACTTGTCTGCAGATGGATTTGGAGTCAGCTACTTTTACAGTATGGGTTCTGTTAGTAAGCCAGTTGTCAATCCATCGTGTGATGTAGGGATTTATGCCCAGCTTAGTAAGTTTATCTGTGATTCCTGAATGGGGGATGGTGTCAAAGGCCTTGGCGAGGTCCAGATAGGCTGTGTAAACCTCCTTACCCTTGTCCACAGCTCTGGAGACTGATTTGAAGAAGTCAATCAGGTTCAGGAGACAAGATCGGCCGTTCACGAACCCAAACTGGGTGGGGTCCAGTGTTTGAAGGTTGCCAATGTCTGTGTTTATAAGTTCCATGATAATGCATTCCATGCCCTTGCAGATCAGGCTCGTCAAACTGATGGGACGGTAGTTCCCCCCCCCCCTTTGTGGAGTGGGATAACTGTAGCTGTGCGCCACTCAGTGGGCATGAAGCCTGAGGTGAGGCTATGATTAAACATGACACTTAGGTGAGGTGCCAGTTCATTTTGTAGTTCATATAGTACACAGCCCAGGATGTCATCTGGTCCCATGGATGCTGTATTCTTAGCTTTGGAGAGTGCGGTTTCTACCTGTGTGGCAGTGATTACCGGAATTTGGCAATCATTTGGTATTGAGATGGGCCCTTTAGGGGGTGAGAGGGGGGTCAATTTGGCACTAATTCGACCTGCCAGGATATTGGCAATATCTTTGGGATGAGTATATTTAATGCCATTCTGTTGTAGCTCAGAGCAGATCTGAGCATTGCCATTTAGATTCTTGACATAACTATAGAATGCCTTGTGGTTGTCTTTGGAATCTTTAGCAGTTTTATTTTTGTAACCTGCTTTGGATCCATTTATGAGGGATCTCAGCTCCTTACTGATGCTGGTAAGGGAGTTTTTTGCATCCTGGGATTTTCCTCTTTTTTGCAGTTTCTTCCTTTTGTTGTATAGGTTGTTTATGGCAGGGAACCACCAGACTGGCTTCCTTTTTTTGTAGGAGAGCATCCTGGTTCTATTTGGGATGGCACGATTCATGCACGAGTGGATGTGCTCGTACAGCGCCTTAGTGTAGGATTCAGCAGTTAAACTTTCAGCTCCCTTCTGCATGGGTGTCTTGAAGTTTGTCACTTCTAACTTGAGTAGCATGAACTTGGCTTTGGAGAAGTTTTTTTACAGAGGTTTCCTTACTTGGGGTGGGGGGTGGGCTGTGGATGTCAAGGGTGATTAGCTTATGGTCAGACCTGACCAATGAGGGGGTGACCACTGGTGTGGAGCATCTATCTCCCATGTTGGTAATGACCCGGTCTAGGATATTGGAGCCCCTGGTGGGACAATGGATTAGTTGATCCAGGGCATTCGAATTTATGAATTCCATGAACCGTTGGGAAAAGGTGTTTGTACCCAAGTAGTTTTCCCAGCTAATGGCAGGATAGTTGAAATCACCCAGTATTAGGGTGTTTGGTTGTATCTTAATATTTTCCAGTATGTTTAGAAAGGTGTAGTGAAAATCTTGGGGCATGGTGGGGGATCTGTAGCAAGCTACAATTTAGATTGTGGTCTTACCTAGTGTTAGTTGCACCTGGAGAATTTCAGATGCATTGTTTTGGGCAACTAGTCTGGAGTTGTGAATATCCTTGGTGAATATGGACACTCCTCCACCTTTAGTGTTTTGGTCTTGGTTTGGTGGCAGAAAAGTGTGTTGTAGCCTAGTACTGCAGGGGTGCTCTCTGGAGCCTTGAACCAGGTCTCAGTTACTGCACAGATATCGATGTTCTCCATTTTTAGGAGTGCCTCGAGAGAGTGTATTTTTAGGTTTAGACTTCTAGCATTGAGTAGCATTACCTTCAGATTTTGCATGCTTGTATCTGTTACGGTGGTGGTTTTGTCCTTTGAACCTTGCCTAAAAAGGCACTATAGGGGTGGCAAGAGCTTTAGCCAGTAACCTGAATCCCAGGGGTGACAGGTGCAGACTATCTCTGGCAAAGCATCATGGTTTGTCGATCATGTCGTCACAGGCAGACAGATACTGAATCCCCTTTGAATGACACCAGAAGCTTAGCCAGTTCTTGAAGTCAGTCATTTTTGTCCTTATAATGTGGTATCATTCTGGGCGAAGGTAGGATGCTACTCAGGGTTAGGGTCATACCTGCCTGGGCCACATGATCTGAGAGCTCTTCCATGTTTCTTTTCATGCAGTCCAGGGAGGTACATCTCAAGTCATTCACTCCAACATGGACAATGACATTGTCATATTTGTACTTGTTGTGGAGTGACTTGAGTGCATGCATTATGTGGTGGATCCTGGCACCCGACAGGCAGCTGACTGTAATTTTTTCCTTGTTCAGCCTGGCTTTCTTTCAAGGTATTACAGTGTTATGACTGACAGGCTTGCCTCTCCTCCATTCAATCCTCATGATTTGGCAACTCTGACTTTTGTCTTTTCAGGAAAAAAAAAATATGAGTGTGTGTGTGTGTGTGTGTGTGTGTGTGTGTGTGTGTGTATGTATATGTATATATATATATATATATATATATATATATATACATATATATATATATGTGTATATATATATATATATATATATATATATATATATATATATATATATACATATACACATATATGTATATAGATATAGATGTAGATGTAGATATATTTAGATATGGGCTTCTATCAGAAGAACAAATGCTCACAAGAACAAATTTTAAAAGACTGAGCCAGGAACATCAAAAACCCAGAAGTTTGTATGACATTGACGTTCATTACAGTATTATATTACAGTGAGAACTAGTGTTTTGCTCCTTTCCCCATTGTAGTGTGATCTTGGAGTTTGTAGATATATGCAAGCATTGTGTTTGTCATATGTTGTTCAAGCTTCCGAGTTTTCAATGTTCCCTGCTTGATCTTTTAGCATTAAACCTTGTGGAAATCTGAGCTTGAGAAAGGGATCATATATATGTGTATATATGGGATCACTATGGAATACCGAAATTCTACAATCCAGAGACTCTAAATCCCGAAGACCAGAATCTCGAGATTGCGGAATCTCGAACATTAAAAAAAAAAAAAAAAAAAAAAAAAGTAAAACATCCAGCAAACTATTCTAACCTGTATGCAGGGGGGCAAGCTGCCCTGCACCCCCCACACCCCCTGCAACTTAAATAATCCGAGATTACACTACAGTGGAGTGAATGGCAAAGTTCCTGTTCCACACTGTATGGCAATCCTCATTCACTACTCTCAAGATTCCGCAATCTCGAGATTTTGGTCTTCGGGATTGTGGAATTTTGGTATTATATTGTTTGTATATATATATATATATATATATAGATGCACACACACACACACACACACACACGCAGGTATATATATATGTGTGTGTGTGTGTGTGTATATATATATATATATATATATATATTTATTTTTTTGGGGGGTATCACTTCTGTTGTAACATATTGAAGCTTCAGGTCCCTTATTTGCAAGTTCTTTTTGTTCTTTCACTCTGTAGGAGTGACCCACATTTTCTCTCAAACATGGTGTCAGAATTGCCCTTAAACCACTCCATTCTTCTTGTTGTCTTTCTGTGAGCCAAAGGCACAAGAAGACCTTCATACCTCAGACATGCATCAACAGGTCTGTATTTTACCTGAAGCAGTTGCATGAGTTTTGGAAGATGGAGCATCTAATTGCTTTCTTTTTCTGTAGGAGGACAGGGTAGGACTGGCAATTATTGAACAAACCCTTCCCATATGGACTGGTAATTTCATTGATGTTTTCTATCGGGTAGTGAACCATCCTGGTTTTCTGAAAGTGAACAAGTGATGGCTCACTGACATAGGCAATGTGCTGCTCTAATTTCCGTGAATAGACAGAAACTACTGAATGTTGACTACGTCTTCTCACAAAATCATGAACATTGGAAGCACTACTACATTTCTAACAATGCATTCTACTCCATAAAATAACAGAAAAAATAACCAACATTGATAAACATGCACTTAGCAGATGGTCCCTACACAAAGCAAATTTAGATAGAATACCTTAAAGGAATACAAAGCTGTACACAAGGAATAGCTGTTGCAGTATGCAGCATACCCTCTCCCTAATCTCTCTTACATGGGACACTAGAGTTGTATTTAGATCTGTGGGTACAGAGGAGGGGGCTTTCCACTCTGTGCATCCATACAGCATGTGAGAAAATAACCTGTCACACTAGTACAGATACAGAATTTGAAATGTATTCACTACTTTAATATCATACGTATTATTTTCACAAACTGTGATGTTGTAGGCAACTGTTCAGCAGCCATTTGTTTAGGAGCTGAATGTGAGTGATGATCTGTGCTTTACTGAGCTGCGATTTGCTGTTAGAAGTCACTCAAACAGGGGTATGACTACTTTGGATGCTTCAAAAACATCTGTACTACAGACATTTGTGTCAGTTCCTTGAACATCATTTCAAACCTTTACTTAGCACTATTGCCTGTAGCATCACATTAGGTGTCAGGCCTGCTTTTGGCATTTAATTTGTCTGGAACATGAATTTCTAAGCCTTTTCCTTTTGGCCATTCCCTGGTTCCTGCCTCCTATGAGGTTTTTTTTATAGTATTTTAGAATTTACCCTAATCCTACATCTAACAGAGATGACTCACACTATAGGAGTTAATCTGTGAGTGAGTCCTCTGTGGTATGTGGTAATTTCCCTCACACCTTAGCCACACCTCTGAATGGGCTCTCTATTGAGATCTACCGCTGGAGTTCTTTGTTAAGCCAAATAAATACATATTTATACATTCTTGTAAAATGGTACTTTCTTCATCCCTTTCCTGATTTAAAGCCTGTGTTCACTCAATGGTTGGAGTAAATAGCAGTTGCAGAGATTACGCATGTTCTTGAAGCATGGTATGTGACAGCAACACAAACAAAAGTTAAGAGTGGAATATTTCAATTATACCCCATAAGGAGGATTCTCTCAGAGACCAGCTAATATGGCAAGTATGTACCTGCTATATCCTGGACTCTGATGCTTGGATGTGAAAAAAGTGGGTAAAGATATTATTTAATGGGGATAGATTTTCACAAGTCTGGCATCTTGTGATGCTGTAGGCAACAGTTCTGCAGATATTTATCAGATAAGTTATTATTTTAGGAGGTGAACTGAGAGTGATCAGATATGTTTTGATGAGCTGTGATTTGCTGTCAGAAGCCGTAGGAAGGGTGGAGCAGAGAGTGCAACCTCTGCGTGTGGTACTGGATGGTCTCTGTTTGGACTGCTATAAGATAAACAACCCAATGTTAAATAAGTGTTGCTTTTCTTCAGAACTGAAACTGCACATCCTAAGGATGCCTGCACATGGTTAGGAGAAATGTTTGCACATTTAATCAAAACTAAGACAATGTTTGAAAAACTGGGTTTAGGGAGAGGTGTACTGACATTTTAAATGATACAGAAGATGAAGAAGGAAGCCCTGTATCATTTACCTGACAAAGTTTAATGAAGAAAGAATAATGGAATAGTATTCCCTGCAGGACAGCAAGGAATAATGTTTTCTTTGTGGCAACATGAAGCATATTAATAAGAAAGAGATATTTGAAATGTGTTATAGGGACATAGCTCATAAGGACAAACGTGCTTTATCTCTCTGTGGTCTCTGTGGAAGCATAGCATGTCATTCTGAATAATGCATTTTTCTGAACTAAATGTGTAAATGCAGAAAATATACATTTGAAATTTGCTGTAGGGGAGAAATTTAAATTTGGAGAGTGACTAAGTAAAACCTGAGTTTGGGTTTATTTGGCAAATGTGCCAAGTACTGAAAGAAATTAAAATCACAAGCTAGTTTAGAAACTAAAGCTGTATAAGAAAGGGAAGCAGAGGATGAGGCTTATAAATTCACAGTGGTTGAAAACAAGAAAGTTAAACATACCAAATGAGGAAGGTGAGCAGTTCAATGTACAAAACAAGGAAGATGGAAACAAAAAGAGAAATGTGAAATGCAAACGAGAAGAATTGAGAAGCTTAAGAAATGTTAAAACTATCGACATGGACTATGAGCAACCTGAACGTTTGCTGAGGAGATAAAGCTTGCGTAGACTTTTAGCAGATTTAAAGCTAGACATACATTTTATTTATTTATTTAACATTTGTTTACCGGGAAAATCTGACTTGGAACAAAACCAATTTTCAGCGGCAGCCCAGGGAGAAATGCTCCCGACGCATATCATAACACAATATATAGCACTAACACTTTTCAGGATAAGATGCCTTTAAGATATCATATCTCCTGTTTAAAAATGTGGTAAACTGTACATTCCATGTAAATATCTACTAATTCTTTTTGAAAAGGCCCATATCCTTGATTTACTTTACTGACAAGAGCAGATTGTTCCATTAATAACCCTTAAAGAAGCAAAAAACAAGTTACTTCTTGTTATTTTTTAAACAGCAGCATCGTTTTATGTTATTTTTGCACTGAGTGCAGACAGAGCCGTTTTATACTTAAATGTTTAAAAAATACTAATAATCTCACTTTGTCAGTCAATCAGTGCCTACATTTAGCTTTTAACAACAAGCCATTGTTAAACAAATAAATCCATATGTCACAAACTGTTTTATCCAGTCTTGGTCTCCATCTTGATTTATCATAGATACATTAACAAAAACATTTAAACATACAACTTTACTCCTTAATTTCATTTTTCATGTTCTTCTATAGCTGATTGCTTGGTTTATTCTTATAAGCTTGAACTAAATCAAGAATCAGTAGGACCAGAAACATCTTGAATGGCGCAATGGTGCAGCGGTTTGCGTTGTCCCCTCACAGCACGAGGTTTTTCAGTTCGATTTTTGGCTAGGGTGCCTTCTACGCAGAGTCTGCATGTCCTCCTTGCGTTTGTGTGCATTTTCTCCAGGTGCTCTAGTTTCCCCCCACATTACAAAGACGTGTCTGGAGTGTGCCTCCGCTGAAAATTAGCTCGTTCTAAGTCGGACTTTCCTGGTAAACAAATGTTAAATAAAATCTTAATGCTGATGCCCATAAATAATATTTTCTAAAATATTATCTTATGGTATTTTTAATAATTTGTTTTCATATTTCGTTAGCTACTTCCTCAGCATTCCATTTCAACCAAATTCCTGACATCTTGTCATGTGCCCTCAAAAAAAGAAAGTTCTGTACCAAGTGAAGTGCTGGGACATAATTCATTACTATAGCCTTCATATTGGCTTTTGTTATTTTATATCTGACTATACTTTTAAGATATTTCAGTTCATTAAATATAATAGAACATCATGTTCCAGATTTGTAGCATATAACATTATGAAATCCACAAAAAAGGGATATTTTATCTTTAGTATTTTTCCAATTATATCCAATTGTATTTTGTTATCATATGTCTATAGCTAATGGCTCTAAATAGAAAGCAAATGCTAATGGCAAAAATGGACACCACTGCCTAGTTCCTCTTGTATACATTTTAAACTGCTCACCACTATAATTTACCCTCCTCTGTAGATATTGAATATTAATATTATCCATTATAATGGAAACTCAAATGACTCAGAAAACCTCATAACAAATTCCCAGCTCACACTGTCAAATGATCTTTGGCATCCAGATCTATTAGCAGTAGTCTGTTATTATTGCCCAGTGCATTATTATGAATCCTAAGGGTTCTGCTGATGTTGACACTTTTGCCTAACCACTATAAACCACCGCCAATTCAGATCTAGTATTCTTGACAATATTGTTGCCATTCTTTTTTGCCAAAATCATCATTAAGACTTTGTAGTCGTAATTCAGAATTGCGCTGGGGATGTATGACTCTGGATCAGGAAGATCTTCCCCCCCTTTGGTATAACTACCATTACATTTTCTTTCTAAGTAGGACACATCTTCATCCAAGAAAGATCATTACAACATACTAGCTGTACTTTTATTATCTCCTATTCATGGGTTCTTAGGTAAGTACTTGGCAATCAGTCTGTACACCATTTCAAACCTAGCCAAAACCCCTATTCAGAAGTTCCCTCTAGCCTCAAGGGGTGCAAAACAAGATAGATTGTGAGAAAATTTGAGGCTTACATTGAAGGTGGAAGAGGTCTGACTGCTTCATGAGTAGTGGAAGTTTGTTCCAGAGGTGAGAGATATCTTGGGATATGAATCTATCATGCCAATGTGTCTTATTCTTTCTGCTGATGAAGATTTAGTTCTTTTAACTGGGTATTTGAAGCACCATTTGTTCTGTGAATAATTAGGAGGTCAAACAGAGTTGGGTCTTTCATGGCTAAAAGGCTAGACACAGACCTTTATACAGAAGAGTTTTGAAGACAATGATTTTTTTTCAGTTACGAATCTCTGAGGTCTCTAAAGTTGAGTGATATGTTTAGATAAATACATGCCGAAAAGTGCACTATATTTAAAAATAGGTCAGGTGAGATATGACTAAAGGGGAATTATGATTTCTTTAAATCTTGTGGAGATGTTTTTGAAAATTAAATGAGCCAAATGGAAGGCTTTCCAAACTGCTGTGGAGCCATGTTGATTAAATGATAATTTGAGACCATTGTCCTTGCACTGGTTGTTAACATAGTCTAACCTATATTGGAGCAGTTGTGAGTCAGTGGAAGATCGAATAACAGTACTCAATTCACAGGCATCTGCAAACTTGGTTAACTACAGGCCAAGAGTGCTGGTGTGAAGGTCTTAGAAAAATATGCCAGACAGCGGAGGAGTGCCCACAATAGAGCCCTGTGGTGTACCATTGGCAACTTCTTTGCTTTCAGAAGTGGCACCTGCAATTCTAGCCATGAGTTCTGTCAGGCAACTGGTTAGCTGTCCACCACATAACATAAGGATTTTAATCAGATTTACACGTCTGTCAATAATGCTTGCATGAAGAGTAGTGCCAAAAGCCTTGGTATGATCTTGACATGTTGTATACACTGCATAACCACTATCCACTGCTTTGGCTACTTTTTCAAATAACTTAATGAGGTTAAAAAGGAAAGACTTTCCTTTGACAAAGCCAGTCTGAAGAGGGTCCAGGGTTAAGAGATTTTTCAATATCCATATTAATGAAGTCCGAGACAATACACTCCATAGCTTTACATATGAAGACAGTGAGACAAACAGGTCTATAGTTATTGGGGTCTGTTTGGGCCACCCTTCTGTAATGGCATTACAGTAACCTTTTTCCACACTTCAGGAATGTAACCAGTGGAGAGGCATAGATTAAAGAGGTTAAGTAGTGGTTCAGGTAGGCCATATGTTGAACTGATAATTAGCTAACCTGGGATGTTATCAGAACCCATGGATGAGACATTCTTAGTTTTTGAGAGGCCTGAGAAAACTTTTTCCATACTAATTAAACAGGGTGGCTGGGATTGTGGAATTTGTAGAATAGCCGCAACTGTGAGCAGAGTAAAATTTGCACTACATTTTTCAGATAGAATATTAGCTATTTCCTTTGGGTCAGAGCATGTACTTATATTGTCAACTATTCTCAAATATTGTTTTGTGTTAGGTCTTAACTTTGTGGTATAGATAAAGAAAGATTTGTAGTTATTTTTGGTTTTAGAGGCTATTTTGAGTTCATTTTGAGATTTGAGATTCTTAATGGCTCCCTTAAGCTGTTTGATAGTTTGCTTAAGTGTGTGTTAAGGTAGGAGAATGAGACCTCTTATAAGAATTAAGCAGTTTTGTTTTCATGTCATATAATTTATTCATGTCAGTAATCCACTAGAAGGGTTTGTTTTTAAATATCTCCTTTATATTTGGTGCAGATAGGGACTGGATTATTAAAAAATATTTAAATGGGAGTAGATGTCAGAAGCATGGGCAGCAACTTTAACAATGGGTTCACTGAAAGAGGATTTCAGCAGAATTTCTTTAGGTCATCAAGTAACTGATGAAGTTTTGCTTTTGAGAAATCCCTAAACATGGGGATTTACAGGAGAAGTAAAACCAGTTTTAATGGAAAAGGTCTCTAAATTATGGTTCAATTTTAACAAGACGTGGTGATACACATGGAGATGTGCAAAAAGTGGCCATATTTGTGAGGACTAGATCAAGGATATTAGGTGCTTTTTTTGATCTTCATTTGGAATTCTGTCAGATTCAAGAGTTGTCACTGTATTGTAGTTTCTTGCTGCTTGTTTAATTTCACTGATCTATTTCTGTTAACTGAGGAAGCAATAAGTAACTCAGATGTGTTGCCATTTCTTGTGTGCTACCTTCAACCTGTCCATCTTGTCTGTATAATATACTACAACAGTTTGCCATTACATTCATAACTTTTACTGGGTCCACTTCCACTCCACTATTTTCATTATTCCTGATTTTAGTTATCACACTTTCAACTTATTGTTGCTTTAAATGTTGAACCAACAATTTGGCTGCTCTAGAGTTTTAAAATCTTTGTTCTGTGTTAATTCTTATTTTCTAAATACTCTTGTATAGACATTTTGGATTTATTAAATTGCTCTGCAACCTACTGTGCCACACTTATTCTTTATCCATTCTGTAAATCCCTTACTTTTTAAAGTCTTCTAGTTACTAATTATGACTATTATTCCATATCTCATTTGCTATCATTGTGACCACATTTCTAATCTTCAGTTTACAGTTAGCCCAGCTGTTTATAACTCTGCTACTTAAATTAAAACCTAATAACATTTCACTAAAAGTTTGATATACCCTACCATTAAATACCTTCCTTTATAGAAGAAATACCATAAAAGGCCAGTGTTTGCCACAGTAATCTTTTTTCTTGCTTATAAAAGTTAATTTGTATAGATGCATGGTCTGACAGTATTATGGGATATGCGTTTATGATTTGCACCTTGTTGCAATATACTTTTGATATATAACATCCATCTAATTTTGCCCAAGAACCATATTTCCTTGAAAAATATATATATTCCAATTTATTTTTGTCTTATTTTCATTACAACAATGAGCCCAAATATTCGACTAAATATCTGACTTCAGCCAGTTTTCTATAATATCTTGGCTCTCCAGAGATATCTTCCTTATTTCTTGGTGCTGCAATCTCCTACTACAATATATCATTGATAACTGGCTATAACCTTTCCCATAGTATTCTTTATATCTTTCCTCAGCGCTTTCAGTGTTATATACACTGCATCTTGTGTAATTCTTGTGCCCTTCTGGTACCTTCTCATCACTATAACTCTTCCCTGCCTATTCTTCATTTATTCCTCAATCCTTAGTTATTTACCCTTCTTAACTAATCTTAAACCTCCTTTCTTTTACCTTCTTCCTATTCCAGCAAAGAAACTCACCTCCCTTCTTTTTTTACATAATTTATTTTTTTTATGATTCCGTTGTGTTTCTTGCAGTATTATTACCTGTCATTACTATTGTAAATGTAAGTCATCAATACTTTTTGTTGTCTACCAACCCATTATTGCTCAAATCTAACAAGTCAATTTGTGATGTAATAAAGCTTGTCTTTTATTCAACTTGCAGAAATTCATTGTCATTCTGTTGCAAATGTGTCCTTTATTATCTATTTGTATAGTTTTGTCACTTTAAATATTTTTGTGTAATATTGCCCCAGCTGTAACCTGATCCCTTATTTTCATTAGAACAATGCATCTGTCCTCGCTACCTAAAAACAAACAACATTTTTAACTATGTGCATATTTTATCAAAGCAATGGAACTAACACATTCCTTGTTGTTGTCCTGGGTAGTTTGACTGCTACATTATATTTCCAGTTTTTGAGTTAATTCATGACCAACCTTTTTCAATCCAATACAATTGAACATGTAGTAGTCATCCTCACAAGCCCTGTAAACAAGGATTACATCTTCTCCTGGCTTTCTATATCACAGCAAATACAGACGGAGCTGTTCTAGTTTTTCCTCTTACTGAATATCACTCATACATAAAATCCATTTCGTAAATGCTATCTGGATCCTTTCTGTTCAGTGTCTGCCTTCTTTGGTTAATTAGTTCTGGACTTGGTAGCCATATTCTTAGTCTAATGAGAAGAATATATTGTGACTGAGATTCTTACTAGAAACATGCCTTAAAAGGGTGTTCCAATTTTTCTGATTGCTTTCAAGACTGTCTGATTATCTGACATTTTGATACCAAAGTAACTCCTTTATCATTGAATTCTGCAACATTTTTTATTTGTTTTGATTCCCCTTTAATATGGTTGACATGTACTGACTCTAACAGCTGCACTACTGCTATTTTTCTATATTTACAACCAATTTATTGTCACCAGCTATGATATATGTGTGAGATGTTGCATGATTTTCCATGGTAGTAATGCATGACTATCTTTAAGACAAACATATCTGGTAATGCATATCCCCCCAATTTTTTGTGAGAGGAAAATAGATATTTGGATTAGCTAAGTAGAGAGGTGGAGAGATGAAAATAGATAGTGTGGGAAAAAGAAGAGAGTAGGATCTGTGGGCAAAAGGATGGAATGAAAGATTTCAAAGTAGGAGGTGGTAGGGTAAAGAATATGAAGAACATATGAAGAGATGAAGGAGACAGAATGAAGGGGAACATTATATTCTTTGACCTCCAGTTATATTACACACAGAGCATTACTAAACAGGCGGTCACCAGTTATATTTATCAAGATCAGGAATATTGGCAGTGGTTAGGTTGCACCACCGAGTGCTGTGTTAGAATCAGAGAAGAGAAGTGAAGAGGGAGAATGTGTGTTTTGTGTTGTCTTCTTATTTTGTCAGTTTACTCTGAGTTTGTGCAACCTCAGAGTTAATTGCATACTTACAGTTTGGAGGTATGGGAACATGCTACCATATATGGGGATGAAGGAGGGCTTATTTCCCTGCAAGAAATAAAAATTCTGAGTGTTTCACAAGTTTGAGAATATCATTGTTTTGCAATGTTTCCTCCAAAGGTTTTAGATCTTTTAGGTTTGTTTACTCTTGTGTTGATCAAATGAAATTAAATTATTCATTGTAAATGCAGAGAAGGAGAATGACAGAATGAAGACCGAAGGTGTGGCAATAGGATATGTAGAGAGAAAGTGAGAGATCGATGTCTGGTGGTGGGTGGGAGAGTAATAAAAGATAAAAAGTGCAGCAATATTTATAGATATATAAGATACCATCTAAGGGAGCGTAGGGAATAAGCAGGGTAACTTATAGGAGTGTCTAGAAAGGAAAAGGTGGTCAGTCTATAAAAAAAAACATTCTCAAGTCAGAGATTCACAGATGAATCATTCATTAAGAGTAACTGCCATACAGTTGCTGTATAGTGTTATACTAAAAGCATGACCGAAGATGTGGTGAAAATCAGCAGGAGGAAATACATTACTGGAAACTATGCCTTCTGTAGCTCTAAATCCTGCATTTCTGGGCAAGCTGCAGAACAGCTGTTTCATTCACCAGATCTAACACAGTTAGACTGTAGCAGGTTTTTTGTAGATGACATGTGACTGGATTAAGAGTCACTATTTGCACTGTATACTAGCCATAGTTCAGATGGTGACTTGGTCACTGCACCTACAGATGAAAAACATCAAGTCAGAATTTCTTGTCTGTCAGCTGGTACTCAGTGTGCATTAGTCTAGTGTGCACAACTGACAGCAATGTCATACCACAAAGTGTTCATTTTAGCCACAGTGTACCGAACACTGACATATCTGAAAACAACACACAGAGAGGGTAGAAAACATTACGTTGCACAGTAGGGTGGATGTGGGTACTTTGCAGGCATACATGTGTCTACCAATCTATCTTTCTGTATATTTAGCTGCCGGTCTATGTGTCTGAGTTAGTACCAATGTATCTGTTTATCTATCTATCTATCTATCTATCTATCTATCTATCTATCTATCTATCTATCTGTCTACCTACCTACCTATCAACCTATTTGTCTATATGAAGCTCAAGGTACTCAAGAAGGTGCAGGAGGATGTTAATGTGCACATGTATATATATATATATATATATATATATATATATATATATATATATATATATATATATATATATATTTCTATCAATCATTATTTAAGGACACAGTTTTAGAATTGCTTTCCCCTCTAGATCACTATCTCAAGCAGAGTACAACTATGACTGCGAGAGTTGTAGCCAAATGTTAGGTGTAAGGAAAATTCAATCATTACTTCTGTGGACAAAAGTTCATTTAAAGGGCTAAGCATTCCTTGCTTCATTTTTTTATCCCAGTAAAGACTACAACTTCATCTGCAGCATTGTGCTCTCTTTTTAAAAGCTGATATGTGAGACTTTGAATTTAAGGGGATGAAGGAACACATAATTTTGATACATATATAACTTTCCCTTTTGACAGTAGATAAAACTAAATTTGAATAGGAGGATCCCTTAGATGTGTTCTGTTAAATAGTAGAAAAGCTGTCCCATGTGCTAAATGTATAAATCCAAAAGGAGATGACAAATATTGCTTTTTGTCAAAGGTTTAATATTATATTACCATAAATTGATGGCCAGCTCATAGCAAATTTCTGTTTTCAGAATCTGCAGAAGAAACAAGCTCACATCTGTGTCCCAAGAGACTTTGATTTGCAGTTCACATGTCCTTGTTCCTGCAAAACTACTTCAGACTACTGCGCAGTCTGCATGAAGGAAACCCAGTGACAGTTAACAAGGCTTGCACATTTACATCTGGTGGCCATGCAATTATAAACAAACTGATGATATATCAATGTGTTGTTCAGGATGTCAAGGGACTCACAATTCACCACGTCCAGCCACTGCACCCTTGGGAGTGGTCATCATTACCATGGCACCATATGCAATTTGATTTTGCCAGACCTTTCATGAGCGCTATGTTCTTGGTAGTTGCTGATGCTCATTTTAAATGGCCAAAGGTTATACCTACAAGGTTAGCCACATCAGAGAGGACTATTTTGTTTTTAAAGACTTTATCCTGGAGAAGCAGGTTAACTGAACTAATTATGAGTGATAATGGGTCATAATTAACCTCCAAAGAATTTGACCTGTTTTTGAGAAGAGAAATAACATCAAACATATTTAAAGTGTTTCTCATCATGTGCGTACCAATGGATTAGTCATAAGGTTTTTTCAGATATTCAAGAAGTCTATAAAGTCCATGAACAAGGAGGGTGTTCCACTTCAAGAAAAAGTGGACAATTTCCATGTTGCATACTGTAATTCAGTACATAGAGTGATAAACCAAACTCCAGCCATGCTGTTTATGAACATGACATCTCATTTACACCTCTTAAAACCCAGTATCTGTCATCAAAGGTAGCATGAAATAACAGTATGTCAGCAAAGATAGCATGACATTTAAATGTGGAGCAGAAAGTACTCACATGGGACTGCTATGAAGCTATTAGAATGGTACCCTTAACTTACACAGTGGATGCGGGATATCACATATGCAGATGCCACATTGGCCAGGTGCACAAATACAGGCCACACTCTAACATCACCATTATCATCATCATTAATCATCATCAATCCCTTTTTCCCATTTTAATATGGGGTTGGGGTGCTCTGTCAACTGTTAACACCTCTTTCAAGTCCTTACCCCTTCAACAGTTACGGCCAATCATCACAGGACTTCTGTCATGCAATCCATCTATCTCTTGGCTGGACATCTTCCTCTTTTCATACCTTCATCCTGTCTCTTCAAAATTTGCTTTACCAAATCATTTTCTGCTTTTGTGTACATGCTACCTAACAACTATAACCTATTCTGTTTGACGTTCACTACATTTGGGGTTACTTTGCCTTCAGTTTTGATGTCCTCATTTTTTTTCTTAGATACTTGAAGTTGTTAAACTGTTCCACCATTTTCCTTTTGCTCTCAGTTTTCATCTTCTTCTGAATTCCCCCATTTGCTGCTATGGCAACTGTACTCAGTTTAATCCCATGAGCCCTCAGTTTTGCATTCCAGTCCCCATCATTTGTTTACATTCCTGTTCAGAACCTGCTTATAGCACCACTTCATCTGTATACAATAGCTCCGCTCATCTGTCCCCCTTACTGTTTGCTGATGTAGTTCATCACCAATATGAATAGGTAGGGCTCACAAGTATGAACAGGGAGGGCTCAGAGCTGAACTCTGACTCACACATGCTCACTGGGAACCCCCGGTGAGTCCAAACACTATCCCTACTTGGGTCATAGGTCCATAGTTAAGTACTAGGCTAGTTGCCTTTACAGGACATTTTAAGCCCAGTCAATTTCCCTCAGAGATGAGAATTAAGCCCTGTACCTAGTGTCAGTGCGTTAAACACTTTAACCATTATGCCATTGCCCCAACCCTAGCAATGGCTCAGAATCCACAATCTCCTTTTGCAAGAATCAAACCCATTCCATCATTGTTAACACTGACCTGTGTATTAACTGTGTATGCAACAGAAATAGGCCCAGGGTCATTGGATTCTTGTATGTACAAAACGACCTCCAAAGATAGCCAAACACCAGAACAACAGGGAAAATGGCCAGAAAATCCAGGAAACCCTTTATTAAAACAATATATATCAAATCTCTTAGTGCCACTGTTCCTTGGAATTTGAGCCATCTCAAGACCGGCCATTTCAGCTTTCTTGAGACCTTGTTATGTGCTTTTGCCATGTTTATGAATGTCCAGTCTTTCCTTATCTATAGCTTCTTCTCCACTATTTGTCTTACTGCAAACACTGGGCTGGTTAGACTGCACACTGATCTGAATCCAAACTGCTCATCTTTTATCTTACATCTGATACTCTGCATATTCATTTATCAGTCACCATCACCAGTTATTTCATGCATTGTGACAAGACTTTGATATCTCTGTACTACTCACACTTGTACTCTGGCACTAAAATGCATATTCTCCGGTCCTCTGTGACACACTGCTCTCTTCATATCACACTGAGTAGTTATTTTACATTAAGAAGGTTTGTGGTCTGCACTCTTGTGGGAGGAGAGGCTGGACTCTGCCCTTCTGAGATGGGAATTCTGGTTAAAGGCTTATAATACCTGCATATTTGAACTGTTTCTTACTGAAATTGGTGCGCCTTGTTTGCTGTAGCATAGACTAAATCCAGGCCTGCTGAATCTAACTTTATTTGTATAACTTGAACACTAATCCAGGCCTTCTTAAAAGTATTCAGTTGTATTTATTACTGCTTGGTAATAACCTGATTAAAGTGTAGCCTTTTGTTTTAAGCACTTGGGCTTCAGACCAGTTGTTTTAGATTAAGGTTTGTGGTCTGCACTGTTGTGGCAGGACAGGTAGTTTACATCCTTCTAAGTTGGGAACTGCTGATTGAAGGCTCAGTGTCTGTTATTCTAAAAGTGTATTAGTTCTGGTTTAAGTACTTTGGCTTCAGGCCAGTCATTTTACATTAAGAAGGTTTGTGGTCTGCACTCTTGTGGGAGGAGAGGCTGGACTCTACCCTTCTGAGCTGGGAATTTCTGGATAGAGGCTTATAGTGCCTGCATATTTGAACTGTTTCTTACTAAAATTGGTGTGCCTTGTTTGCTGTCACATAAACTAGATTCAAGCCTGCTGAATCTAGCTTTGTTTGTATAACTTGAGCACTAATCCAGACCTTCTTTTTTTGGAGAAGGTTCCCCTGCACCCCAGTGGCAGGAGTGTGCAGTTAGAACTTGTCTGATTGAAGACTACAGGAACAGGGCTCAGTTTTGAAATTTTTTTACTGGTTAATAGGGTAATTTGTTTAAAAGCCTTTTCTGGTTGCTTGTAGTCATCTAAAACTGTTTTAAGTGTGTTTTTTACTGTTTGTAGTCGTTTAAAACAGTTTTAAGTGTATTTTTTACTGTTTTTGCCTTATCTTTAAAAATAAATGTTTCCTTGTTTCCCACCTTTCTAAGCTAGTATAGTCCAGTTTTCAGGCTAGTGCTGAATTCAGGGCTGTGTTACAAGTTTCTGAGTTGCCTATACCTTACTTGGATAAAAGGAGGTTTCTCTGTTCACCTGTGAGAGAGAGAGCTTTGAGCAGCCATCTGTCTCTGGTGGAGTGGTTCCAGCCCAGATGTTAGTAGTTTATAGGCCATTTTGGGCTAATTTCTATCTCTTTCATTTCCCTGCTGTAAAAACCGTGTTTGCATGGTTTTGCACATCCGGGCAGCACCGGTTAGATAGGGCTAAATTATTCCTGGCTCCACCAAGTCTCCTCTTCAGTTTTTCCCTTGAAAGTAGTCTAACTCTCAACATAAGCACTTAAAAAGCATCCTACAGTCCAGCACTTGCTCAGACCTAATAGCAAGCACTAATGTACCCCAACACTTGATTGCCCAGCAGGGCAAGGCTCATTATTCGCCCCTCACCAACCAAGCGACTAAGCAGCTCACCCTACTATTCAGGCATGACCAAAGGGCAATTTCAGGTATACTCTCCAGTCCAGCTGGTGAACCTGGGCATCCTGAGGCGATGTTACAACTGACTCACGTACACAAACAACCCTCTCCTCCTACCACAAAACATTAACATATGCAAGAGATGCAATTATATAGCTAAATTGGAGGCTAAGCTCTCTCCACCCAAGACTGGAATAGGCAGTCATGAGAAGAAGGTTAACACTTGCTCCACACCTCCAGCCTCACATAGACATACTAAACCAGCACTGGCAAAAAATACACATAAATACACAAAATCGTACTCAGAGGCTCTAAATAAAAACCTGCAAAAGCATTAGAGACCTCCAAAACAGACATCCAAAAAACCTGCACCTCCTGTAACAAACCAGACAACACATAAAACACAAAATCAGTGTGCCGCATAATCACAGTCCTTAAGGTGAAATAACATACCTAACACACTAGTAATAGGCGACTCTATAGTCAGGCACACCGATGTCCCACTCTCTAGGCTGGACAAGGAGAAGGTTACCATTAGCTGCCTGTCGGGAGCCAGAATCTGCCACATAACACAAGCACTCAGGTCACTCCAGAACAAGTACAAATATGACTCTGTCATTGTTCATGTTGGTGTGAATGACCTGTGACGTACCTCCCTGGACTACATGAAAAGAGACATGGAAGAGCTCTCTGATCATGTAGCCCAGGTGGATATGACCCTGACCCAGAGTAGCATCCTGCCCTCACCAAGAATGATACTGTAATATAAAGAAAAAATAATCAATTTCAACAATTGGCTAAGGTTCTGGTGTCATTCAAAGGGGATCCAGTGTCTGTTAGCCTGGGACGACATGCTTGACAATCCTCATTGCTTCACAAGAGACAGCTTGCACCTATCACCCCTAGGCCTTTGAATACTGGCCAAGGCTCTTGCTGCCCCCATAGTGCTTTTTTTAGGCAAGGCTCAAAAGTCAAACCCACCTCCGTAAACAGCACAAATAAAAAAAATGAGGGTTATGTTACTCAACACCAGGAGTTTAAAAATCAAAATGCATGCCCTCAAAGCACTCCTCAGTATAGAGAACGTTGACATCTGTGCAGTAACTGAAACCTGGTTCAAGGCTCCACAGAGCACCCCAGCACTACCAGGCTTCAACTCATACCACACATTTCGGCCACAGAACATGGACCGAAATACAAAAGGAGGGGGTGTATCCATATTCATTAAAGATACCTACACCTTCAGGTTAGTGGCACAGCATGATACCTCTGAGATCATCCATGTGCAACTAACATCGGGCAAATCTGCAGTGCAAATTGTGGCCTGCTACAGATCACCCTCCATGACCCAGGACTACCACTCCGCCTTTCTGAAGACAATGGAAAACATGAAGGTCCTACCAAACACCCTGATATTGGGTGATTTCAATTACCCTACCGTTAACTGGGAAAACTACTCAAGTACAAACTCCCAGGTCCAACGCTTCCTGGAATTTATCAACTCAAAGGCCCTGGATCAGCTGGTAAACTCCCCTACCAGACGTGAAAACATATTGGACCTGGTCATCACCAACATGGGAGACAGGTGTTCCACACCAGAGGTCAACCCATCACTGGTTAGATCAGACCATAAACTAATCACTCTGAATGTCCACACCACACCACCACCCCAACCAAGGAAACCACAGTGAAAAACTTTTCTATAGCCAACTTCACCTTACTTAAGACAGAGGTGGTAAGTTTCACAGCCCCCATGCTTAAGAATACAGTGTCCAAGATGCAGGAACCTTTACAAATGCACTCTATGGGCACCTACAAGGATGCATGGATCGTACCATCCCTAGCAAAACCAGGACTCACTCCCCTAAGAGAAGGAAACCAGTCTGGTGGACCCCTGCCATAAACAGGCTATACAACAGAAGGAGGAAACTAGTTCAGAAAAAAAGCAAATCCCAAGAAGGAAAGACATCCCTGATCAGTATCAGTAAGAAACTAAGGTCCCTCATAAAATCATCCAAGGCTAACTTCAAAAGAAAAATAGCCAAGGATTTGAAAGATAACCACAAAGCCTTCTTTAGCTATGTCAAGAATCTAAGTGGCAACTCACAGATATGCTCTGAGCTAGTGCAAAATAGCACAAAATATACTGAACCTACTGATATTGCCAACATCTTGGCAGATAGAGTCAGTGCAAACTTCTCTCACCCCCAAAAGGGCCCACAACAATATTGGAAAAGTGTAGTGTCCCAGAAATCACAGATGCACAGGTGAAAATAGCCCTTTCAAAAGCCAAAAACACAGTGTGAATGGGGCCAGATGGTGTCCCAGGTTGCGTCTTGCATGAACTACAAAATGAACTAACCCCACCCACCTAAACACACTGTTCATCCTCAGCCTCTACACAGGCTACGTGCCCATAGAATGGTGCACAGCAATGATTATTCCGCTCCACACAGGAGGGGCCACAACTGACCCTGGTAACTATCGCCCCATAAGCCTGACTAGCCTGGTCTGCAAGGCTATGGAGTGCATCATCATGGAACTCATTAACAAAGACATCGGGAACCTCCAAACACTTGACCTGACCCAGTTCAGCTTTGTTAAGGGCAAATCATCCCTACTAAACCTGGTTGACTTCTTCGAGACAGTCACCAAGGCTATAGATGAGGGGAAGGTAGTTCACACAGCCCACCTTCACCTTGCCAAGGATTTTGACACCATTCCCCACTCGGGAATTATAGAAAAGCTCACCAGCCTGAACATAAACCCCTATGTCACGAAATGGGTTGGCAACTGGCATACAGACAGAACTCACACGGTAAGAATAGGGGGCTCCAGGTTCAACTATAAACCAGTCACAAGTGGTGTCACACAAGGCTCGGTCCTGGGACCCCTACTGCTCAGCATATACTTCTCAGAAGTACAGGCAAACACAGGAGGACTATGGCTAACCAAGTTCACCGATGACTGCAAATTGGGAGCCATAATTGACTCTCCGGCTGACATGGACATTCTCCAAAAGGGCCTTACTGAGATGGACACCTGGTGTGAAAGTCATGGTTTCAAGCTAAATGCCAAAAAATGCATAGTCATCCTGTTTGGGAAAAACAAAACATCCATGAATTACCACATAGGTGGCAGCCCCCTTAATACAGAAGAGGTAATAAGAGATCTGGGGACCCAGGTAGATAGTAATCTCTCCTTTGACAATCATATTGCCAAAGTTCATAGGTTCATAGGTTCATACTAGGCTATCTGCCCTAGGGCATTTATAAGCCTAGCCAGAGTGTGTTTGGCTTTCGCCACCCATTTTAAATGAATTTTGCTATGCCCTTTTTCGAGGTTAGTATACTGTGCCTCTGTCTAACAGTGACACAGAAGTGATACCCGGGGTAAAATTATGATCTCCCATCCACTCATCAAGATTCCTCTTGAAGAGAGTCAATGAGGGACTCTGCCTAACCTGGACTGGGATTTTATTCCAGAGTGAAGGGAGCCTCTGGGTTATGAATCTGTCCCTCCAGCATGTCCTATTTATTTCAGTGCTGAGGTTCAAGTCTCGAGCCAGTAGCTCGATGGGATTTTGATTTTCTGAGGTGCAGCATGTCCATTAATTCCGGGTTGGACATGGCTTTATACGTTAGGCACAGATCGCCTCTGAGCAGGCGGTATGCCACTGAGTAGAGCTGGAGTTTCTTTAACCGGGCAGCATATGGCATCTGTTTGAGCCCTTTGATCCTCTTGGTGAGGTACTCTTGGGGTCTTTCCAGTTGCTGCAGGTGTCTGGTAAGGTACATCCCAAAAGGGGCATTGTACTCAATTATGGGTCTGATGAGGGATGAGTAAAGAGGCACGATAACCTCCCCTGATCTAGATGTGAATCCCTTCATGATTAGGTGGGCTATATAAAATGTTTTTCTAACCACTTTGGCTATGTGGTTTTCAAATGAGAGATTGCTATCAACTTGGGTCCCCAGGTCCCTAATTACTTCTTCCGTACTTAATGGATTACCACCTATGTGGTAATTTATGGGTACTTTGTTTTTGCCAAAGGGGATGACTATACACTTTTTGGCATTTAGCTTGAGGCCATGGCTCTGGCACCAGCTGTCTGTTTCTATGAGGCCCTTTTGGAGGATGCTTGTGTCGGCTGGAGAGTCGATTATGGCGCCTAGTTTGCAGTCATCTGTGAACTTGGTCAGCCACAGTCCTTCCGTGTGGGCCTGTACCTCCGAGGAATATATACCGAACAAGAGAGGTCCCAGGACTGAGCCTTGTGGGATGCCACTTGTAACTGGTTTGGAGTCTGACATGGCTCCAGCAATTCTAACCATGTGGGTTCTGTCCTTGAGCCAGTTTGCAACCCATCTAGTGACATAGGGGTTTATATTTAAGCTGGTGAGCTTATCTAAAATGCCTGAGTGGGGTATTGTGTCGAAGGCTTTTGTGAGGTCCAGGTAGGCTGTGTGGACCACCTACCCCTCGTCAATGGCCTTGGTGATTGTTTCAAAGAAATTGACCAGGTTTAAGAGGCAGGATCTGCCCTTAACAAAGCCGAACTGGGTAGGATCCAGTGTCTGTAGGTCCCCAATATCTTTATTTATGAGGTGAGGTCCATGATGATCCTTTCCATAGCTTTGCAGACCAAGCTAGTCAGGCTTATGGGGCGATAGTTTCCAGGATCCTTTGAGGCACCACCTTTGTGGAGAGGGACCACTGTTGCTGTACACCACTCTTTGGGTACATATCCTGTAGTAAGGCTGAGATTGAACAGTAGTTTTATGTTTGGGTTTAGCTCTTCTTGGAGTTCATGTAGGACGCAGCTCGGGACAACGTCTGGTCCCATTGATGCTGTGTTTTTTGCTTTGGAGAGGGCGGCTCTTACCTGAGCATCTGAGATGTCAGGGGGGCAGCACTCTGCTGGGATAGATATTTGCCCTTTGGTGGGGAGGAGGAGAAGTTTGCACTGAACCTGTCAGCTAGGATGTTGGCAATGTCTGTGGGTTCAGTGTATTTTTGTCATTTTGGACTAATTCTGAGCATATCTGGGAATTCCCACCCAGGTTCCTAACATAACTAAAGAAAGCCTTGTGATTATCCTTAGTGTCCTGTGCAATTTTTCTCTCGAAGCTGGCCTTAGATGATTTTATGAGTGCCCGTAGTTTTTTGCTAATACTGATCAGAGATGCCTTCCCTTTTTGGGATTTTGCTCTATCATGTAGTAGCTTCCTCCTTCTATTGCATAGTTTGTTTATGGCTGGGGTCCACCAGACAGGACGCCTGCCTTTGGAGGATTGGGTCTTGGTTTTATTTGGGATTGCATGATCCATGCATTCCTGAAGGTGTTCATAGAATGCATTTATAAAGGATTCTGTGGTCTGGGCCGTATTTTCCACAGGCCTGGGGGCTTTAAAGGATTCCACCTTGGTTTTGAGGAGTGTGAAATTTGCTTTAGAGAAGTTTTTCACTGTGGTTTTCTGGGCAGGGGGTGGGGTCGGGATGTGAATATCCAGTGAGATTAGTTTATGGTCTGATGTTACCAGTGAGGGATACACTTCTGGTCTGCAGCATAGAGCCCCCATGTTGGTGATGATCAGGTCCAGTATGTTTTTCCCTATTGTGGGAGTGGTAACAAGTTGTTCCATAGCATTTGAGTTTATAAATTCTAGGAATCTTTGGGCTAGGGTGTTGGAGCTAGAGTAATGCTCCCAGTCTATGGGTAGTTGAAGTCGCCCAATATAATGGTGTTTGGAGAGACCTTCATATTTTCCAGTGTTCTCAGGAAGGCCGAGTGGGGTTCCTGGGTTTGGGAGGGTGGTCTGTAGCAGGCTATAAACTGGAAGGCAGTTTTACCCACTGTTAGTTGCACATGGATAGTCTCTGATGCTTCGTGCTGTGCCACCAACCTGGAGGTGTGTGTATCTTTGACGAATATTGATACTCCCCCTCATTTTGTGGTTCAGTCCGTACTTAGGAAATCCTTCTATGTAGCCCATCTAATTACTAAAGGGTTCACATCTAGAAATAAAGAGGTTATAGTGTCCCTCTACTCGTCACTTATCAGACCCATCATAGAGTACAATGCTCCATTTGGGATGTACCTCACAAGACTCTTCCAACAGCTGGAAAGACCACAAAAGTACCTCACCAAGAGGATTACTAGCCTCAAAGATATGTCCTATGCAGCCCAACTGGAAAAACTCCGGCTGTACTCAGTGGCATATCGCTTACTCAGAGGTGATCCCTGCCTGACAAAGCCATGTCCAACTCAGAATTGATGGACATGCTCCACCTAAAGAAATCCAAGTCACTGCGAACCACTCACTCTAGTGAGCTAAACCTCGCCACAGCAATAAATAGAACATGTTGGAGGGACAGATTCCTGTTACAGAGACTCCCCATGCTTTGGAACAAAATTTCTAACTACATTAGGCAGAGCCCCTCACTAACACTCTTCAAGAGAAACCTTGATGAGTGGATGGGTAACAGAAAATACACCCCTGGGATCACTTCATTGGCTCTTCTTGACAGAGGCTCAGTTAAATTAATCAATGGGGCGGTGAAAGCTGATACACACTGGCTAGGCTTATAAAAGCCCTCGGGCAGATAGCCTAGTATCTACCTATAAACCTATGAACCTATGAAGCTATGAGTACCCGATAGCCTAGTATCTACCTATAAACCTATGAACCTATGAAGCTATGAGTACCCTCAGGAAACATTCCTCTCCTATCATCTTAATTACAGCTGCTATGACTTCATCTGTACTCGCCACTTTCCTTAACTTAATTTTCCTTAGTGCACTTTGTACTTCTTCTAGGGTGGGTTCTTCCTCCTCTTTAATCATAGGCTGTACATGTGGCTGTACAGCTTCTGTTTTTTTTTTTATTCAGAAATTTCTTAAAATACTTTTTCCATCTGCTTTTGATGTCCTCTGGACTGCTGCCGATCAGAGTGATGCTGGTATCCCCTCTGTTGCTACATTGCAATCTGATGGATTTTCTTTGTGCTATCTTCTGAGTCAATTTCCTGAAGCAGGCAGAGGTTGTCTGATGCCTTGTTCTTTGCCATAGTGACTGTCCCCTTAGATTCTTTGTTAGCCAACAAATATTCCTTCTTAGCTTAGTCAGTCTTTTCTATCCCTCATTTCTTTCTGCACTCATTTTTTTCTGTTTAACCTGAGGGATTCCCTCATTCCAACAGTACTAGCTTTGCTGATGTATCTTATTTCTACACCTGGATAGACCACAATCAACTTCACAGTGGCTATTTTGTGATGCTACCATTCTTTTTCTTTTGTACATATTTCATCTTCTTTCTGAGATGCTAGTGCAATGAGTACTTCCTTGAACTCATGTGCTTTTGCTCCAGTCACCCTCCAGGTATTTCGCCTAGTCTCTGCTGATCTCAGCTTTTTCTCATCAAAGCTTGCAGTTGGTTGTGGTTTTCAGTGCTTTATGCTTGGGGCCAAACAATTTAATACAAATGGCTTTGCAGTCACTGATTTGAATCCAGTACTCTTTCTTTACTGCAAGGAAGTATACCTAAGTTGTATGGTTGAGGTAGTGACTTTCTCTCTTGTTGAGCCATGTTTTATCTACCATTAAGCTATTTGTCAGAAAGATGTGTAGTCCCGGTCATGTGGATTGAGACAGTTCTCATGCGCGGTTCTGATTGTCCTGATATGAGCAATCAGGTCATCTGTAATCAAGACCAACTCATTTTGTTCCACATTATCAATGAGGTTATGCAACTATTGCCTGAATTCCCTCTCTTCCTCACCATCACAGTCATCCTGTGGAGCACAAACTTAGACTGTGAAGACTGCCTTATCATTAGGCTGTGATCTGACTGCCCTGAGTCTGATATTGCTTTTGATGACATCCCTCACTGACTTCAGAAGGCTATATCACCATAATTCCCATGCCATTTCTAGACTGTCACACCATTTCTAGACTGCCACCCCCCGAGTAGCAGTCTGTACACTGTCTTTAATCTTTGTCTCCTGGACACATATCTAATGTGGTTGATCCACATGACTCTTACCCAAAAAAGCTACTCCTTCAGCCTGCCTACAGCTACATTAATTTTTGGACACTTTGTTGAGGCAGCAACATTTTTACTCACTCTTTCATCACAGCAAGCACCCAGCTTGCTTTCTGGGAGGATCCCCACTCAGACATGGAGAGAACGGGTCTATATTATAACATTGAAGTCTTACAACTTTGAATGTTATAATATTGAACCCAGTAGAGGGAACGCTGGAAATAGCAAAGCTGCAGAACACCAAATACTTTCCTAGGGAAAGTATTTGGTGGGCTGTTTCTGCAGCTTCGCTATTTCCTCGACTGTGGAGCGAAGGTTACAGACCGGGTTAAGGTAAGTGTGCAATTGTGTGGACGTGAGGGTTAGGGTGGTAGGTGAGTTAGGGTTAGGGAGCGGGAAAGGTGAATGTGCGATAGTGATGGACCTTAGGGTAGGGTTGGATTAAGGTAAGTGGATAGCTAGTGCTGTATGTATGGTTTAGATTAGGGTTTTGTGAAGTGTGTGTGTGTGTGTGTGTGTGTGTGTGTGTGTGTGTGTGTGTGTGTGTGTGTGTGTGTGTGTGTGTGTGTGTGTGTGTGTGTGTGTGTGTGTGTGTGTGTGTGTGTGTGTGTGTGTGTGTGTGTGTGTGTGTTTGGATTATTTATTTTGGTGTGCTTTTGTTGTGTGCACGTTTGTCAGAACATTGAATTTTTTCCCTGGGAAAAAATTTGCTATTCTGACTGTTCGGTTTTCTGGTGTTTTGCTCTACTGGGTTCGATATTATAACATTCGAAGTTGTAAGAATTTGATGTTATAATATAGACCCAGAGAGGACATGCAAACTGTTGAACTGAACCCTTGACTGTGGATCTACGATGCAAAGGCATTAACTACTACACTACCATGTCTTTAAGAGCGTAACAATGACTTCCTTAATGCACCTCTGTCTTGAGTCTCATCTAAAACTGAAACTGTGGATCCAGAGGCATCAAAGTCACCTACAACAGAACATCATGTTTTGGACAAGCCATGTAATTTACTTGTTGATATTTTAGTGGTTGAGAGATGTTGTCCAGTAAGAAAAAAAAGGCTCTATATGAACAACTAGATTATAAAAGATAAGATTGCACTAGGACTGAAACTGTATTACAATTACAGTGTTTAAAACTAAAAATAAGTAATCATTTAAAAGGGGATTGGGGGCACTTCAAACGGGGGTAACAAAATGGTGTATAGGCTGTACCCAAACTTATCTAAAGAGACCCTAAATGAGTTTAACAAGTATTATATTCATGAAGAAAGAAAACAGAGCCAACCCCAATATTAATACACTAAGTACCTAAGGTGGGATTCATGGATTCCAACCTATTACCACATTAAACACATGACAACAACAACAAGAAAAAAAAAGTTTCAGTGATGCAACAAGGTATTACTTCCTGTAAAAAGAAGTTGTTTATGATTGGAACAGCCTTACTGAAATAGTAACTGGGTCACAACCAGTGACTAAATTTAAAAAATGCACGGGACAGGTATAAGTCCATCCTTGTTGTGGGAGGGAGCAGTTGGATTAGTAGGCTCTGCAATTTTTCTGTTTAAAAAATGGCAGAGAAGGTGGTCCATGCTGGCTGTTTAAACTGTCAAACTATGTTTGTCTGTAACTGGTTCTGATTTGCCATCTTGAGTCAGGGGTTAGATAAAGCCCTTGTTCTGTGACCAGAGAACTACTTTAGACCTAAGTTTCACAGTAGTTCATAGGTTCATAGGTAGGTACTAGGCTATTAGCCCTAGAGCCTATGCAAGCCTAGCCAAAAAGGTACCCTGGCTTTCGTCATCCAAGAAAATTATTTTCCTGTGCCCCTGTCGAGCAGAGCTACAGAAGTGATCCCCGGCATGAAGTTCCTATTTCCCATCCAATCATCAAGATTTTTCTTGAAGAGTGCTAATGAGGAGCTTTGTTTCCTATAGATAAGTAGTTTGTTCCAGAGTATGAGAAGTCTCTGGGACAGGAATCTATCCCTCCAGCATGTTCTGTTTATTGTGGTGACAAGGTTTAGGTCCCTAGAGCGTGTAGCTCAGAGGGATTGGGATTTCTTTAAGTGGAGCATGTCCAACAGCTCTGGGTTTGACATAGCTTTGTATGTTAGGCAGAGATCGCCTCTGAGTAGACGATATGCGACGGAGTAATGCTGGAGTTTTATGAGATGGTCTGCATAGGGCATCTGTTTGAGGCCAGTAATCCTCTTTGTGAGGTATTTCTGCAGCCTTTCCAGTTGTTGTAGATGTCTTGTGAGGTACATACCAAAAGGGGGCATTGTACTCTATAATGTGTCTAATGAGTGATGAGTAGTGGGGAACAATGACCTCTTTTTTCCTGGATGAAAAACCTTTTGTGATGAGGTGTGCCACTTAGAAGGATTTCCTGACTACTGTGACAATGTGATTATCAAAGGAGAGACTACTGTCCACCTGTGTCCCAAGGTCTCTTATCACACTTTTGGTGTTAAGTAGACTACCACCTATGTGGTAGCTCATGGGTACAGAATTTTTACCAAAGGGGATGACAATGCACTTTTTGCCATTGAGCTTGAGGCCATGGCTTTGACACCAGGCATCTGTCTCAGTGAGGCCCTTTTGTAGGATGTCCACATCGTTAGAAGTTTTAATTATGGCTCCTAGTTTGCAGTCATCTGCAAACTTTGTTAGCCAAAGACCTTCTGTATAAGCCTGTACTTCAGAAAAGTAGATACCAAACAGGAGAGGACCTAGGACTGAACCCTGTGGTACTCCACTTGTCACTGGTCTGAAGTCGGATTTGGAGTCTGCTACGTAGTGTGGGTTCTGTCAGTGAACCAGTTGGCAACCCATCTTGTGGCATAGGGATTTATACCTAGTTTAGTGAGTTTATCTATAATTCCATAGTGGGGGATGGTGTCAAAAGCCTTGGTGAGATCTAGATAGGCTGTGTGAACCATCTTACCCTCGTCTACGGCTTTGGTGACTGCTTCAAAGAAGTCTATCAGGTTTAGGAGACATGATCTGCCTTTTACAAACCTGAACTGGGTGGGGTCCAGAGTTTGGAGATTACCAATGTCTTTGTTTATAAGTTCTATGATGGTACGTTCCATCAGGGGTGTAGCTAGGATTTTCAAATTTGTACTCACAGCTCTCAAACTGCTACCCCCCTCCCCAGCGAAGCTACAGTCATGCTCGTATTTCACGGTTCGCTCTTTTACTGTCTATGAAGAGGCATTCGCTGTAATGCCTCTTCAGTAATATAATATAGATTCACTCAAACTCGGTTCCTTGAATTGAAAATGAACCTGAAAGTCAGTTCTTTGAAAAATGCAGCATGGTAGTTGGGGTAGAGGATTCATGCTTTTGTTTTCTGTAACTAAGGTACAGGTTTTGAGCTTGAGTAAATTACTAACCACCTGCTACCCCTAACTAGGGTGTTTCATTCACACACACACCCCTACCTACCTCTTAGTGCAAGAAATATGGACAAAGCCTAAAATAAACAGGGACAGATATTAAAAATGCTCTAGTGAACTTAGAAAGTTGCTAGAATAACATGACTTGTGCTAGTATGAGAAAGTTGCTAGAATAACAGGATTTGTGCTAGTATGAATTTTTCTAAAGGACATGAAGTCTGAAACTCAAATGTCTGTCATTATTTTCTAACTTCAGTCTTTAACGATTAGCCACTAATTTGCCAGAAAACTACAATTTTATGAAAAACGAACCAAAAATGTGATGCAAAAATATAAAATTGCCAGACAATACAGCTGGGAACCTGTCAAAGAAGGGACACCATTTTAATATAAGCACAGTTAACTTAGCCTTCAATGATTTTCTAGAAAATCACAAAATTTATGAGGAACAGACAAAAAATATGGGGCAAAAATCTGGACATTCTGCAAAATGTGGACAGTTGAGAGGTATGCTACCTACCTCACACACACACACAAACACACACACACACACACACACACACACACACACACACACACACACACACACACACACACACACACCTCTCAACCTCTTAGAGCAACAAACTCATAAATAAAACTGAGGCAAAGGCCCAAAAATAAGGACATGTTTTAAATATTGTTCTTATAAACTTAGAAAGATAATAGAATAGTAGTAGGTCTTGCATTAGTACGAATTTTCTGAAAGGTATGAAATCTGAAACTCAAATGTCTGCCATTATTTTCTAACTTCAGTCTTTAACGATTAGCCACTAATTTGCCAGAAAACCGCAATTTTATGAAAAACGAACCAAAAATGTGATGCAAAAATATAAAATTGCCAGACAATACAGCTGGGAACCTGTCAAAGAAGGGACACCAGTTTAATATAAGCACAGTTAACTTAGAGCAGCTGACAAAATTAGAGAATCTACATGCATTTCTGAAATAAAAGTAATGTATAACTCTGATCATTACGGTTATTTATAAAAGTAAACCCTCCACGTTTTCTTCCAAAATTGCTATTTTGCGGAGAGATTATTAGGGGGACATTTTGAGCCAAAATTGGGGACAGTTGAGTGGTTTGGATATTCCTAATTCTATAAAGCGATTTATTTTTCACATACCTCTCATCCTCTTAATGCAGGAAATCTGGACAAGCTCAAATATATTGGGGGAACATGCAAACAGTACTAAAAATTGATCTTGTATAAACTTAAGACAGTTGACAGAATATCAGGTCTTGCTTTAGCATGCATTTTTCTGAAGATTGTGACGTCTGAAACTTAATGTCAGTCATTATTTAGTGACTTCATTCCTAAATGATTTGCCAGAAAAGTTTTATTCTGCATTTTACAGCATGAACACCAATAAATATCTGCTAAAAAAGCAATGCAGTCTTACAATGAAACTAGACTTAGCATTAAAACTTCTCTGCCCTTGAAACTCGCATTCATTGAAACAGCACTGAAACCCACATTCAAAGAAAATACATTTTGCCAGTGGCAGATAAAGATTAACTTTGGGCTGTTTTCAAATCATAGGCCCCTTGCACATGAAACATACACGTGCTCTTTGATACACCTTCCTGATTGTATTAAATTATATTCCTTGTACAATACAGTATAGTTGTTAGAGAGTGTTTTAAATTTATTGGTTTGAACATTTTTCCAGTAAACAATGAAACAAAATGCATGCACCAATAATGACAAAACAGCCAAATTCATAACATTTCCATCATAAAAGTCTACTCAAACTTCTACAGTCCACCAGTATCAGTAAATATGCACAATCTCTGAACTAGTAAAAGCCATCTACATAATTCCACATTAAAGAAATCTGTAACTAATGAAGAGGCTGCTGCTAGCAAACAACTTTATATTTCATGGTTTCATCTACAAATAAAGTGCCTGTTGCCCTTGAGGAATAAATTGCCTATGTTGCTTTAAAAACAATGATATGCTAGTAATATTGCAATAGGGAGTGGATGGCAAACTTATAACAGGTTCATAGTTACTACTAGATATCATCGCCAAAACGGACTACAGCATCCACCCCCCTTTACAACACAGTACAGTATCAGCAATGCATCTACCTACTGTGGGAGAAGAACCCACAGCCTTCTGCATCAAAAGCAAGTGCACTACCTGTTGTGCTATTAACAGTACAAGCAGACTCAGCATAAGCAGCACTAAACTTTAGTTGCTCTCAGCTCCTTGTAAAATGTCAACACTCAACTGTATCTCTGAACTTTACAGCACAAGAAATCTGGAAAAAGCCAACATTTATTGGGGGGAGGGACAAAAGCCCAAAAACCAGGGACACATTTTAAACATTGCTTGTATAATTTTGGAAAGTTGCTAGAATAAAATGCTGTGTTATCACCATGCATGTCTTGAACCCAGAACTATATGCATTACAATCAGTGCAACATACCGCTATGCTAAATCAGCAGTTTGAAAAATAGGAAGACAAACTTAATGGCTATCATTTAGATAGCTCTCAACCTCTTAGAACAAAAAAAAAAACTGGACAAACAAAGCCAATAATGAGGGAATACAAATACAGTTCTCACTTCACACCTTAGCACAAAAAGCCTGGACACACAACAAAAACAATAATGGGGGAAATACAAATTCAGTTCTCAGTTCTCATTTCTCATCATAGCTAACAACCATTAGAAAAACAAATCTGAACAAAGTTCAGAAATGTTAGTGGTTAAGGACTTTAGGCTCTTCTTACCCTAAAGCAAAGGTACAGGGTTTGAACCTGAACATTAGCCAGCAGGTGTATTCTGTGGGGGCATTTTCACACACACCTGTAGCCAGCAGGTGTATTCTGCGGGGGCATTTACACATGCACACTTTGGTATTCTGGCTGACTGTGGGCTACTGAGGACCGGATGACCCATTTTGCAAGGACTGCAACAGTGAAACATGATGAACATCTTCTAATTTTTCATATTTCTCCACCCCCAAAAAAAAGAGTTTAGTTAATTGTTGTTACCTTTCTTGGTCACATGGCCCTTTCTACTTCTCCTACCAGTGTTTTACCTGATATCTTGTATCCCCATTGATGGTATACTGCTTTTGCTGTCCTCTGCTCTATAGGGTTTTCTCTATACCATAGTTAGTATTATTCTTCCAACTGTCCTTGAACTTTTTGCCATGTTTGTTATTGTGGCTGTTTTCCCTTTTGACATAGCAGATAAACCTACAAGGTTCAAGAAGTATACATCTTGTGGCAATAAAATGCCCAATTCAAACAACAGTGCCAAGTGTGTTTATTGTTTGGGGGCTTGTCGCTTAGATGAGGGTTATGACATCTGCACTTCCTTTGGACATAGGACAGTGGTCAAACATCAGAACAAACCATTCCTCAAAGGTTTCATCCCTTCACCTGCTCTGTCTTCTGCTTCTGGTGTGTCACTATCCAGAAAGAAGCTTTCAGACAAGCACAAAGGGGACAAGAGAGATAAACAAAAAGAAAAGGCTAAAAAGTCTAGGAAGTGATTCCCTTGACAGCTGTTCTTCCTCAGCTCTCTCTTCAGCTCTAGCAGCTAAGGTATCTAAAGCTTTGGATCCATTTTTTGCATTGGATCCATTTTCTACAACTTCCAGGCCTCCCTTTCATAGGGAACAATGATTTTTTTCCAGAGCTGACATTTTCCATGTGGCATTTCCCACATTTCCCATTCTTCCAGGTGGCACCAGTCAAGAGAGCTTCTGGACACCCTTCCTCATCTTCATCCTTCAGGTCTAACAGACATTTGTCAGAAGCTGATATGGACAGAATGATGAGGAAATTACTCAGGAACCAGGTTCACACGGGAGTGCTTCCTGCTCTATCTCCTATTGGACTTGTGAGCTTTGGGCCATCTTCCATCCCTATTGCTACTCCTACTTCGATCCTTTCCCAGACACACACACACACACACACACACACACACACACACACACACACACACACACACACACACACACCTTACCTGATAATCTGTTCGTGACACACGATTGCCTTCCATCTTCACATTTCCCACTTGTGATAAATAATCAATTTGCAATTTTCTTCTTTCCCGCTCGCGGTCAACCGGACATGACGTGAACTCACTTCTGACTGGCTCGTATCCCCCTTAAAGGAGCCAACAACCTTTAAAAATACGTACTTTTTTTTAAATGCTACCCCCTCTTCTAAGAAGTTGTACTGAAATCAGTACAGTACAGTACGTATGCCTCCCGATGTCCCTGCGTTCCATGGCCTTGCAGACCAGGCTCATTAGGCTAATGGGGTAGTAGTTCCTGGGGTCCATGGTGGCTCCTCCTTTGTGGAGAGGGATAACCATCACTGTGCACCATTCAGTGGCCGCAAAGCCTGAGGTGAGGCTATGATTGAACATGGTGCTTAGGTGGAGTGCCAGTTCATTCTGTAGTTCATGTAGAACGCAGCCTGTGATGTTGTCATCCCATGGATACTGTGTTCTTGGCTTTGGAGAGTGTGGTTTTTACCTGTGCAGCTGTGATTACAGGAACCTTGCATTCTTCCAGTATAGAGATGGGCCCTTTAGGGGGTGAGAGAGGGGTAAAGTTAGCACTTAACCTATCTGCCAGGATGTTGGCAATATCAATTGGTTCTGTATATTTAGTGCCATTGTGCAGATCTGAGTGTTGCCATTGAGATTCTTGACATAACTATAGAATGCTTTGTGGTTGTCTTTAGAATCAGTGACGATTTCATTTTCATAACTAGCTTTGGAGGATTTTATGAGGGAATCTCAGCTTCTTACTGAGGCTTTCCAGGGAGTTTTTTTTTTAAACAGTTTCTTTCTTCTGTTGTAGAGTTTGTTTATGGCAGGGGAACACCAGATTGGCTTCCTTTTTTTGGAGGATAGCATCTTGGTTCTGTTAGAGATAGCACAATCCATGCACTCGTGTAAGTGCTTATAAAGTGCATTTGTGTAGAATTCAGCAGTCATACCTCTATTGTTCGTCTGCATGGGTGTCGTGAAGTTTGCCACTTCAGTCTTAATAAGCATGAAGTTGGCTTTGGAGAAATTTTTTACTGTGGTTTCCCTAATGGGGGGTGGGGGTGGAATTTGAATGTCTAGGGTGATTAGCTTGTGGTCGGATCTGACCAACAAGGAATTGACCTCTGGTGTGGAAGACCAGTCACCCATGTTGGTAATGACCAGGTGTAGGATATTGCTGCCCCTGGTGGGGGTGTGGATAAGTTGATCCAAGGCGTTGGAATTTATGAATTTCAGAAAACGTTGAGCAAAAGAGTTGGTACATGAGTAGTTTTCCCAGTTAATGGTGGAGTATTGAAATCACCCATTGTTAGGTTGTTGGATTGCACCCTAATATTTTCCACTGTATCAAGAAATGAGGAGTGGGAATCCTGGGGCATGGTGGGGGATCTGCAGCAAGTTACAATTTGGATTGCAGTCTTGCCCAGAGTTAGTTGCACTTAGATAATCTTGGATGCATTATGCTGAGCAACTAGCCTGGAGGCGTGGATATCCTTAATGAATATGGAAGAATATCTACTTCTGAGAATCTTGATATATCTTCACTTTTAATAATCAGGTTTACATTCAAAAGGATGGCGTAGCTATGGGCACTTCTTGTGCTAATAGCTACGCCAACCTAGTTATGGCTGACTGGGAAAGTGTGTATTTGTTCAAGCTTGACAGTTACAAACAAAACGTTAGATTTTATGCACGTTTTGTCGATGATCTTTTCTTAATTTGGAAGTCCGGTAAAGGTGAATTACTTGAATTTTTAGAACAAATGAATTCAACCTCCAGTTACCTTAAATTCACCATGACAGCTTCTGAACAACTTGTTTCTTACTTAGATGTGTATGTAGAGAGAATGCCTAGCGGTCTTTTGAATACGGGTGTATTCAGAAAAGCTTGTTATAGAAACTCACTGTTGCATAGGTCAAGTATGCATCCTGATTTTGTTTTTAAGAATATTATAAAGGGACAAGCAATGAGAGTATCCCGTTTGAATTCAACAGAAACAGGATATAATTTTGAGTTACATAACCTTAAACAACAACTACTTAATAGGTCATATATACCACTAGAATTTGATTAAAGATTCTCAGAAGTAGATATTCTAAGAAAAGAGAGTGCATCACCTTATTTTGCACCTAGTCATCATGAAATGCATGATGTATATAATAGGAAAACCTTTAATGATGAAAGGATGAGAATTTGTATTCATTATACACAAGATGTACATGAAATAAGAAGAGCTTATTTAAAGTATTGGGAAATACTAAAGGTAGATCCTAGTATTAGTGAACTGGTAGGTGAAGCCCCGAGTTTCATGTATAAGAATAAACTTAATCTGCACAGGATGCTGTGCAATTCCTCCAGAATTGGACACAATACAAAATAAAACATTATAGAAGGTAGTACTAAGACTTGTATGAAATGTAATTGTTGTGATCTGATAGATAGTAACGCCATGTTTATATACCCACTTACCTCCCAGTGCTTCAGATTTTACCCATTAGCCAATTGTAACACCCAGCACATTGATTATCTTGCCTCCTGTGGTTCCTGCCCAGCCTTTTATGTGAGCAAGACCGACAGGCGGCTAAGGGATAGAATAAGAGAACATCTGTACAATATAAGGATAAAGTCTGATAAAATGCACTATCCAGACATGTTATTGACACATCACCAGATCATAAAATTCAAATTTTTAGTTGTCCAAGCAACCCAACCTAGAATCAGGAGGGGAGACATTCATAATAAAACAGAACAAAATGAAACCAAATGGATCATCAGACTAAGAGCCGATCGAGAACCTGGCTTAAATGACAGGATCCCAATCAAACCTATATTGAAAGGAAAAGATCTTAGAAAGTAGGAAATGGTAAATGGGATGCCTTAGTTGTTAATCCCTATATAAAAATTATCTATTTTATGTTGCTACTAATAATTTAAGATACGTAGTCACACACTCTGTATTTATAAATAGTTATTTGTATTATTAATATGATTATTCCTAATGAAATTGATGGTAACCACCATGAGTAATTTCAATCAATATGCATTGTTACGAAGCTGAAGTGCGTTTTTTGGTAATGATTTAAATGCAATTTGAACCATTATATCTTATATTTTTATATTATCTTCGATAATTCTGACGCAGGGCTCTGCATAGTTATGCTACACCGACTGAATGATCTCACATCCCTTTTTTAATATATTATGAGTTAATGAGCGAAATGTTGCTTATGTCTGTTTTTGAGTATTACATAGAATGCTTTATTGGTCATAAGCATAATTATATGCTTCTATTTGATTTTGTGTACCTAATTTACGACCGATTGTTATTAGGCAAGTTTATATATACGTGCATAAATAATAGATGGTTATTGTAATTATAAGATGTGTAACCTTGATGTTAGGCTCTGTACTGCCATTTTATTTTAGCCAAACCATCTCATAATTTCACTTGCATACTTCCAGTGATTTGATGTTTGCGAAGATAGTCCGTCTAGTATAGTAAGCCTTATCTGTTATTAGTATAATCATCGGTTATTATTTGATTCACAAGTACCTATTTAAAAACTTTTTTGTTATTAGGTTAAAAGATATGATCTAGTATTGAAAGAGTGTCACTAATTTTTAAATTTTAAAACATATATATACACATGCAATTTATTTATGATTTTATTTTTATGCAAGTGATCTTAAATAGCACTTGTTGAGTCGACTGTTGTCGATGAATTTTGTATTTTATACATTTTATAAAATTGTTAGTGTTGCTCTTTAAAAGTTTGAATGTTAATCGAATACAAAGGGAAGTGATGTCAGATAGATAGAATGTATATATATATATATATATATATATATATATATGTATGTATATATATATATATATATATATATATATATATATATATATATATATATATGAAAACGAAAGTCAAAATGTCCCAAATAAACACGCAAACCAAGCCCAAATGGAAAGGTACACTGATAAGCTGGTAACGTATCCAATATTCAGAATGTGATACACATCCACTCAAACGACTCACCAAATCGGCTAAATATCCAAAAATGATAAACTTCGACAAAGTATTATAAACCTTTAATGCAAAGTTTAAATAAAAGGAATGTGAGCGCTTTCGCGAATAATACATCTGCTTCATCAGACATAATATAAAACACTCAAAATTGCTTTAAATACATTTAGAAATCATGTGATCAAAGTGCATTAAACAATTATTCAATTAAGCCACTTATTGTAACTGCGCTCAAACAAATGAAATGTAAAATATATACAAAATTATAGATCTATCTTAAAATTATTTACTAGGATAAATTTATATTTATATAAAGGGTTCCACTTCATAAATACATAAAATGCTTATATAGCCACCTCTATCTTCTGTCGGGATTCAAGGTAAGCTACACCATTAAAACTTCACTCCTTATGCATCGTGAACCTAAAAATACAATAAGGCTCAACCTAATTTGTTGTGTTAGTCATGTCTACCTAACATGCTATCTCTATTTTTGCATATAATATATAATAATATGTAAAATTTGTATAACTCCTTTCAATTCATTAAATAGTTAAATCATCTAACTGCGCTTACTAGTAAATACACAGACCTTTAAATCTGTCTAAAAAGTGCTTATTATAATTTATATTTATAAATAATATGTAGTCATATATACAGAAACACTTATATAAATAGCTTATTCTCAAACGAGGTTTAAGGTATGCTATTTCATTAAACTTTGGTTTTTATACAAAATGAGCCTAAAAATAAATAATGATAAAGCTCAAAGAATTTCGTTTTAGTAATCAAATTCATCTAACGGGCAATCTATATGGGCATAACTATACAAATGCTTTAGATGGAGTTATAAAAACACATAATTACAGTGAATCCATATTCATGTGTATTGAAATAATTATATATGGTCTTAACTTCATGCCTTCCCAATGAACTCACTAAAACAAATATTACCAAAATAATGAGTGTTAAATTCATATATCAACATACTACCTTAGCCTCCTACCTTTCAAATGGGGTTTGAGTGAAACTGTATCAAGTCCTTTACCCCTATGTGCAGCGAGCCTAAGTATCCAACGAAGTTCAGCCTGCTCAGTTAAATTAACTATGTCACCAAAACGTGCTGTTTCTGTTTGGACATGTTACACTTGATACAAAAATGTGTGCGCCTCGCCCTCCATTAGTGTATGCTTTGCTAAGGCACTATAATCATGATTTCTAGTATAACAATAAAAGTGGTCTCTGATACGTTCTCGCAAAGTTCTATTCGTTTTGCCCACATAAAATGAAAAGCATACAACACAGTGGGCCACATACACAACATTCTTAGTGTTGCAATTACTGTTATTGCTTAACTCCCATAACCGTCCACTTTCAGGATGTTTGAAGTAACGGGACTCATCTATTGAGTCACACTGTGCACACTTGCCACATTTGTTAGTCCCTTCATAATATGGGGGAGTAATATGTATATTTGCATCATTATAACATAAAGATTGTTTGAGATTTTTCATGTTGCTATGTACAAAGTTAGGGTAATTGCCTACGATGGTTTTAATCTTTTCATCCACCATCAAAATATTCCAATTTTGTATTATGGCATCCATAACAATGCTGGTGTTGTTGGAATAGGGTAGGACTAACAATTGTTGTATCCTTCTTTCTCTATTCTCGTGATTAACTTGTGAACCTGTTCTTTGTGAAAAGTATGGTCTAGCTTTAGTGGTCCTTAAAGTACTCACATTAGAGTAGACCCTGGATATTTCTTGTTGTCCATAACCCCTATTTAATAGTCCCTTTTTAAGTTGTCCAAGTTCCCTCACAAATTGAGACTCCTCACATGAAAGTCTGGAAAGTCTCATGGCCTGTCCTTTAATGATGTTCTCAAAAATAGTTGGATTGTGCATGCTAATTCTATATAAAAAGGCAGGCCTATAGCATGGCTTACAATAAATTTTTGTCAGGAAGCTATCACCCTTCCTAAAGTCACATCCAAGCAATTGATACTTTCATATGAATGTTCCATTGTAAATTTCAAAAAGGAGCTCATATCATTCAAGTGCTCAAAAAATAATGATAACATATCACTAGACCCTCTTCAAAGAAAAAAAGAGGTCATCCACAAATCTGCGGTAAAAGATAACATTGGGATTCCCTAAGATGTAATTAGTCTCCCAAGCCACCATAACCAAGTTGGCATAGCTGTTGGCACAGCTAGTGCCCATGGCTACCCCTTTTCTTTGCCTATAGCATGTGGTCTGAAAAAGGAAAATGTTATTTTCAAGTACCATCTCTAATAAAAGACATAAAAATTCAACCTTATTTGCGTCAAATGAACTAAATTCTTTCAACAACATCTTTAAAGAATTTATGCCTTCATTGTTTGGAATACAAGTAAATAGAGAGATGACATCCATTGTTACCAAACAGATCTCTTTGATGTCACTTATTCCTTCAATACAATGGTGGAGATCTACCAAGAAGTGCTCTGTATCCCTAAGTATGTGTGTATATTCATTTAATACATTCTTGAGCTCATGATCTAAATAAATAGACATGGGCTCCATCAACCACCCAGATCCGGAAACTATCGGCCTAAATTCTGGCTCTACCAAATTTTTGTGCACTTTGGGCAATCCATGTATTCTGGGTATCAACGGATTTAGCACCAGAAAAAATTCAAATAGTTCATCAGTAATAATTTTCATACATTTGCATTCTAGCAAACAATGTTGATACCCAGAATACATGTCTATTTATTTAGATCATGAGCTCAAGAATGTATTAAATGAATATAATACTTTGTTGAAGTTTATCGTTTTTGGATATTTAGCCGATTTGGTGATTCATTTGAGTGGATGTGTATCACATTCTGAATATTGGATACGTTACCAGCTTATCAGTGTACCTTTCCATTTGGGCTTGGTTTGCGTAGATATATATATATATATATATATATATATATATATATATATATATATATATATATATATGTATATACATATGTGAAAAAAGCGTTACATTGTGTTTGGCCTGAGGAAGCCTACAAGGTGAAAGTGCTTGCCAGTTTTTTGTTATTAAAGTGTTTTAACTCATTGGATTATATTGCTGTGGTTTTTTACCAGTGAATTCTTACCAGTGATTTGTGGATCATGGATATCATATGTGACGAGGTGAAGACCGACTTCTAAATTCAATTAATCTTTGTGTATGCAACAGGCTGTGATTTTCTAACTGTGGAATGTGCGTTTCCTATGGCGAGGTGAAAACCGACCTGGAATTTTGAAAAACCTGTTGCATTTTTAACAGGCAGTGCACTCATAAATCTTTTATTAACCAACCCATGGTAACTGTTTCCAGAAAGCGAGATACTTTAACTGTTGTAATATTAAACGGGCTGTTTTTGTCTAGCCAGTTACAGTTTGCTTTTGGTAATTGCTTGGATACTGTTATCATCAGTTTCCTGAGGTGTTACCTTCAACTTGTTTTCAACTAACTGTAAGCAAAGGACTGAATTTGTCATAGAGACTGTTGCTCTGCCAGGGTGTTCTCCGACTTTTTGCTGTTATTTTTCCACAATTATTTTTATATAACAATAGAAAATGAGCAAACTGATTTAAACAAATTACCCAATTAACCAGTAAAAAAGCTCAAAACAGATCCCTGTTCCATCAGTCTTCAATCAGACAAGTTCTAGCTGCACACTTCTGCCACTAGGGTGCAGGGGAACCTTTTCCAAAAAGATGGCCTGGATTAGTGCTCATGTTATACAAACAAAGCTAGATTCAGCATGCCTGAATCTAGTCTATGCTACAGCACACAAGGTGCACCAATTTCAGAAAGAAACAGTTCAAATAAGCAGGCACAATAATCCTTTAACCATAGATTCCCAGCTCAGAAGGGCAGATTCTAACCTCTCCTCCCACAAGAGTGCAGACCACAAACCTTCTTAATGTAAAATTACTGCCATGAAGCCCAAGTGCTTAAACCAGAACTAATACACTTTTAGAATAACAGACACTGAGCCTTCAATCAGCAATTCCCAGCTTAAAAGGATGTAAGCTACCTGTCCTGCCACAGCAGTGCAGACCACAAACCTTCTTAATGTAAACCAAAAAGCTTAGCATAACAGTTACAATTTAATTAGGCTACTACCAAGCAGTAATAAATCCAGCAGAATAAATACAACTGAGTACTTTTAAGAAGAGGCAAAAGCAAAATAAAGTGCATTTTGTTTAGTAAAGTGCAAGGAGAGAGGAAGGAGGAGCAGAAGAAAAATTCAAGGTTACGAACCTAAGTGGGTTGGCCTTCTCAAATGTTCTCTCTGTATTAAGTAGAGTGAACACCAGACTGGGAGGAGTGTCTCAGATCAAATTTACAGTAGGGCCGGACAACTGCAAAGCCACCAACTGTAACAACACTACAAGAACAGGGTGGGAAGAGAAAGGAAAAAAACAGTTTCAGGATGGATGAAAAACATAAAACAATGCCAGAAAATATATAAAATAATTCAGTCAGGCAAAAAATAATGCAGTCAGGCAAAATTAAGAGAATGCAGAACTCTGAAAATTTAAAATGCCAAGAAATATACTTATCAATCAGTGATATATTTCCAGATTGTTTGATAATCACACTTCAGCCAGAACACCAGGAGTTTCCAACAGTGTATGCAAAAATTTACAAACAGAAACTATTTTTAAATCAGCAAACTTTGAAGCAATCAGATAACACAAACGCTATATACTGTACTCTACTCCCTTGTATTCTGAATCTGAATATGAATATCTAACCCCACTAGAAAATGGTTTATAGGCACTTTCCATTTTATTTCCACCAGCAAATAATCAAGTTAAAGTGCCTATCAAGAAAAGATTGCCATAGCTGACTCCTTTCTGCCGAATCTCCAAAGCAGACATTTCTAAGTAAACCCTGGTCACTGTTAGTACAGAGTATCTTGTTCCTCCCTCATCATCCCAGATAAGTTATATAATCTGAATATTTAATTACAGGCTGTCCATTGATTTGTAAGTAGGAATTATGGATTTAATTTTGTTAATAACAAAACATAAAATGCCTACCAGAAAAACTCAACCTGTCAACGTCTCATAAAATTAAACTGTAAGTTGGAAAAAAGCAGACCATTAATTTCCTGGATTATGTTATTAAAAGTGCTACAATACATATTGAGACAAAGAAAATACGAGTGAATTTACTAAAACTATGCATGAGACATCTTAGAAGAGAGCATAGGTTAAATTATGAGAATGTATGCTATGAGGACATGCTTCCAAAGTGAAAGCATACTCTTCATACTGTTTTCCTGGGACTTCAGATTCTAGGTGAGGAAAGTTAAGCTTCCCAAACAACTAATATTAGTACCATGTCAGCCACTGAGGACTAACGTTTCCATCTATAAGCATCAGAAACTTTTTCCCATTGATTTTAGCATTCTTTGAGTTGGAACAATTTAACAAATATATAGCCCTGCCAACTTGTGGTTCAGATAAAATTTATGTCCCCTTATAGCCTGCCATTTGCAATTTGATGGTAGTTTATTCATTTAACTACCTATGATTTATTATGTGCTTTGTTACCAGTTTCATCTCTGATGCATCAGTTTCTGCACACAGAGATATTTCAGTAAATGTTACTCCGATACTGCTGTAGTGTCACTTGTAGTCTTTATAGACTTGGCATTCCCGTTTTACTTATCTTTTCTCCCTGTCACATGGTTTGTGTATTCCGTTTGCTACCATCCTCCCCCAAAACATTCAGACACTTCTTACAGCTGAAGATACTTCTCCAGGAATTTGCTTAATAAGCTGTTTTGCTAAAGGCATTTAAGTACCCTGTGTGAAACAGTTCCAGATTTGTTGACAACAGCTAATATTATTTAGTCTGTATTCTCTGTGTGAAAGACAAGAAACACTTTTATCCACCATATATCTTTTCTGAAGTCAGAAGCTACTGGAATCCTGCTAATAAGTGAAGATGACAACCTAGTATGAAAATGGTATGTCTATTCTTATATATGGAGTGACGTCAGTAAAGGCAGTTTGTATTTGTGGAACTCCATGTTCTTTCCCAGCGGTATAAATATCTGTTTAGCACATTGAAACCAAGGGATGCAGTAAGGAACTTAACTGCTGTGGTATTTATACACAGAGACAGAGACAGAAAGACAGAGACAGAGTGACAGAAAGAGAGAGAGAGAGCTGCGACTCAGAATGGGATGGAGGTAGGGTGTTTACAAGAGTCAGGACTTAACACAACAAGTTGTGGTTTAAAGCCTTGAAAACCTGCAGCCATCTGTGTTTAAACATGGCAGATTATGGTTGTAAGACATCAGAAGAGACTCTGTGTCAAATGGGGCATTATTGTCAGTTTATTTGCCAATCTTTACACATTAATGTGCACCCAAGTAGAAAATAATGCATGTGTGTATCTGTATATGTGAAATAGGCACACACATGTATGTGTATATGTATGTGTATGGGGGGATGGTGTTTGGTTTGGGGGGCAAAGTCTAGAACCTAAACTGCTGCTAATACTGAAACTACCTGTCACAAGTATATGACTTCAGCCCTCCATCCCTACTGCCAAGAACTTGCAAA